>NC_060180.1:77771628-77899128 GCF_021184085.1 Oncorhynchus gorbuscha | reverse complement strand
TCCGTACCCATTGGATACAGTGATCACAGTATAGTGGCTATATACAGGAAAGACAAAGTTCCAAACGCTGGGCCTAAAATAGTGTATAATAGATCATACAAAATATTTTGCTGTGACTTAGGTGGATGTTAAAAGTTTTTGTTGGGCCTCCCGGGTGGCGCAGTGGTCAAGGGCACTGCATCGCACCTGAATGGCACTGCACCTGAAACACTTCAGCGAGCAGGCCTTTCAAATCGACCTGGCTGGGGTATCCTGGAAGGATATTGATCTCATCCCGTCAGTAGAGGATGCCTGGATATTTTTTTTAACCTGTTAAGTCGACCCTCTACTTTTTCGAACATTCTGTTAAAAATCGTGCAACATTTCAGCGCCCTGCTACTCAGGCCAGGAATATAGTATATGCATATGATTAGTATGTGTGGATAGAAAACACTCAGACGTTTATAAAACTGGTTAAATCACGCCTGTGACTATAACAGAACGTGTGTTTCATCGAAAAGTGCAGGAAAATCTGATCACTGAAAATGGAAATAAATATCCTTGCGCTACTTCCAGGAATTGTTCAAAGTGAACCGAATTAAATGAGGCCGAGGTTGCAGTGCCTACAGCTTCCACACGATGTCTAGAGTCTTGTCATTTGATTCAGCTTTGATTCTTGGTCAAACCGAATCAAGGGAACCGATTCCCTCCGGTCTCCGGCCGGATGTTTTGGTCGAGCTCTCTCCAGACATTTTTTAGAGACGGACACCTATAGAATTGACATCGCCTCCCGATGAATTTTATCGCTTATTAACGTGTACTAATACCTAAAGTTGCATTACAAAAGTATTTCGAAAGTGTTTTGTGAAAGTTTATCGTCGACGATATCTATCGATGTCTAGGCTATATATGGACCGATTTAATCGAAAAAAAGACCCAATAGTGATTATGGGACATCTAGGAGTGCCAACAAAGAAGATGGTCAAAGGTAATGAATGTTTTATATTTTATTGTGCGGTTTGTGTAGCGCCGAATATGCTAATTATTTTGTTTACGTCCCCTGCGGGTCTTTTGGGGTGTTACATGCTATCAGATAATATCTTCTCATGCTTTCGCGAAAAGCATTTTAAAAATCTGACTTGTTGCCTGGATTCACAACGAGTGTAGCTTTAATTCAATACCCTGCATGTGTATTTTAATGAACGTTTGAGTTTTAACTAATACTATTAGCATTTAGCGTAGCACATTTGCATTTCCAGAGCTCTAGATGGGACGCCTGCGTGCCAGGTAGGAGCAAGAGGTTAAATGCCTTCCTAACCATCTTAAATAAACATGCCCCATTCAAGAAATTTAGAACCAGGAACAGATATAGCCCTTGGTTCTCCCTAGACCTGACTGCCCTTAACCAACACACAAACATCCTATGGCGTTCTGCATTAGCATCGAACAGCCCCCGTGATATGCAGCTGTTCAGGGAAGCTAGAAACCATTATACACAGGCAGTTAGAAAAGCAAAAGCTATCTTTTTCAAGCAGAAATTTGCTTCCTGCAACACTAACTCAAAAAAGTTCTGGGACACTAAAGTCCATGGAGAATAAGAACACCTCCTCCCAGCTGCCCACTGTACTGAAGATAGGAAACACTGTCACCACTGATAAATCCACTATAATTGAGAATTTCAATAAGCATTTTTCTACGGCTGGCCATGCTTTCCACCTGGCTACTCCTACCCCGGTCAACAACACTGCACCCCCCACAGCAACTCGCCCAAGCCTTCCCCATTTCTCCTTCTCCCAAATCCGGTCAGCTGATGTTTTGAAAGAGCTGCAAAATCTGGACCCCTACAAATCAGCCGGGCTAGACAATCTGGACCCTTTCTTTCTCAAATTATCTGCCGAAATTGTTGCCACCCCTATTACTAACCTGTTCAACCTCTCTTTCGTGTCGTATGACATTCCCATAGATTGGAAACCAAACTGCTACAGACCTATATCTATCCTACCATGCCTTTCTAAGGTCTTCGAAAGCAAAGTCAACAAACAGATTACCGACCATTTCGAATCTCACCATACCTTCTCTGCTATGCAATCTGGTTTCAGAGCTGGTCATGGGTGCACCTCGGCCACGCTCAAGGTCCTAAACTATATCATAACCGCCATCGATAAGAGACATTACTGTGCAGCTGTATTCATTCACCTGGCCAAGGCTTTCGACTCTGTCAATAACCACATTCTTATCAGCAGACTCAACAGCCTTGGTTTCTCAAATGATTGCCTCGCCTGGTTCACCAACTACTTCTCTGATATAGTTCAGTGTGTCAAATCGGATGGCCTGTTGTCCGGACCTCTGGCAGTCTCTATGGGGGTGCCACAGGGTTCAATTCTCAGGCCGACTCTATTCTCTGTATACATCAATGAGGTCGCTCTTGCTGCTGGTGAGTCTCTGATGTACCTCTATGCAGACGACACCATTCTGTATACTTCTGGCCCTTCTTTGGACACTGTGTTAACTAACCTCCAGACAAGCTTCAATGCGATACACCTCTCCTTCCATGGCCGCCAACTGCTCTTAAATGCAAGTAAAACTAAATGCATGCTCTTCAACCAATCGCTGCCCACACCTGCCCGCCGTCCAGCATCACTACTCTGGACGGTTCTGACTTAGAATATATGGACAACTACAAATGCCTAGGTGTCTGGTTAGACCGCAAACTCTCCTTCCAGACTCACATTAAGCATCTCCAATCCAAATTTAAATCTAGAATAGGCTTCCTATTTCGCAACAAAGCCTCCTTCACTCATGCTGCCAAATATACCCTCGTAAAATTGACTATCCTACCGATTCTTGACTTCGGCGATGTCATTTACAAAATAGCCTCCAACACTCTACTCAGCAAATTGGATGCAGTCTATCACAGTGCCATCCATTTTGTCACCAAAGCCCCATATACTACCCACCACTGCGACCTGTAAGCTCTTATTGGCTGGCCCTTGCTACATATTTGACACCAAACTCACTGGCTCCAGGTCATCTATAAATCTTTGCTAGGTAAAGCCCCGCCTTATCTCAGCTCACTGGTCACCATAGCAACACCCACACGTAGCACGAGCTCCAGTAGGTTTTTTTCTCTCTGGTCACTGATCTTCCCAATTTGGTTTGCAATTAGCATTAGTTAGCATATTTCTAACAAATTCACTATTACTTGTTTAATTTTATTACCCAAATTTTTATTTTATTTTGGTGCCCACTTCTATATACGAAACTGTAAATCCCGGAGTGAGAGAAGGACGGTATGAACACGGGCTTTTACTGTTCGTTACTCGTCTTGTTGGCGTCGGAAAAGCACGCGTGGACATTTATTCTAACATGGGTAAAGGTGTGAAAAAGTGTGAGGTAAGGACACAGGTCATTGCCAACTGAACTTGCATGTTCTGTTCATATCAATTACCATAATCTAAAATGTGATTTCTGTCATTCTGAGCACCACGGGTAGACACCCTAAATCAGGTTACGCAGCCATGCATATGGGTCCAGTAAATGTATGAAATGTCCGGGAAATTAAAAAGCTGCCGGTCAAATGTCCGACGTCACATGGTCCTACTAGAAACTCTGGCGTGTGTGTATCTGTTAGTCTCACCAGTTTGATGGCCACATATTCATTAGTGTACAGGTTCTTCCCCAGGCGAAGCTCTCCAAAGTTCCCACAGCCGATCTTCTTCCCAACCCGGAAGTTAGGGCCCACCATGAGCACCCCAGAGTTGCTCCCCGAGCTGCGACTGCCGTGCCCCGACCGGCTCCCTCCAGACTTTGACATCCTCTTCCCTTCCTCTGCCTCCCCCTTGCCTCCTCCTCCTCTCTTGTCAAAGTCCATAAGTTTGTGGTACCCTGGCCTCTCCACGATCACTCCACTGCCATGCAGTCCTCAGAGCTGCCAAAACATCCACCAGACCGGCAGGGGGCGTGGAGGGGAACAGAGCACCTCACACTGAGCAGGGGGGCGTGGAGGGGAACAGAGCACCTCACACTGAGCAGGGGGGCGTGGAGGGGAACAGAGCACCTCACACTGAGCAGGGGGGCGTGGAGGGGAACAGAGCACCTCACACTGAGCAGGGGGAAGTCCTGAAAGTGTGTCTGCATATCATTTACATTGAGCCTATGGACCTCAACGGTTGAGCTGATAACTACTAATTAAGCAATAGTGAGAGTAAAGATCTGGTGAACTGATCCGGATCGGGCAGCCGTCTTCACGGTCTCTCCGCTCCTGGTGGTCTGGATTTGGGAATCTCACCCTCTCTTCTCCAATCACCAGCAACAAAGCTGTATCTCAATCCAGGACTGGACTCACACAAACAAAGTAGACTATCCTAGCTAAAAGGTAAGAAGATGCTCCTGGCTGTGTGGTTGATGTGGGCGTCGTCCTCCAGCGCCCACTCCTGGTGAGGTTGTGAATGCGCAGTCATTCCCAGCAGTCTGATAGACCTGGTGGAGAGGTGGTCTGGGAACTCTGATTGGACCGAGACAGACAGGCTAACAAAGCAGCTCTACCTCTCACTGAAGAACACCTGGGGAAAGAGACAATGAGACAGAACGTTAACCAACCATTTCAAATCTGGGGATACTGAATTAATCTACGGGTTGGCATGCACACATAAAAGGCTAAGAATGCTATATTAAAAGGCTAACAATGCTATAGTAATAGGCTAACAATGCTATAACTCTAGGCTAACAATGCTATAGTAATAGGCTAACAATGCTATAACTCTAGGCTAACAATGCTATAACTCTAGGCTAACAATGCTATAATTCTTCAACCATGTGACAACATAGTTCTCGTAAATAAATGCATTATTGGTTTAGTTTTGTTGGTGAATTAACTTTCAGAAGAAGGGTATTTGTTTGTTATCCTAAGTACCGTGTTGTCCTCAGGAATCATTCCAGGAAGGAACTTCTTGTGAAACTAAACAATAAACTAAATTTGCTGATAACTACAATAACAAACAGTGCTGTATTAATCCAGGCTAACAAACCCACATTCATCTAAATCAGGCCTAACTTCTACCACATCCAGTCAACAGGCATGGCTACGTCCTCAATCGGCCCCTATTCCCTATGAGCCCTGGTCTAAAGTAGTGCACTATGTAGGGGATAGGGTGACAGGTCTCTGGTCTAAAGTAGTGCACTATGTAGGGGATAGGGTGCCGGAGGTCTCTGGTCTAAAGTAGTGCACTATGTAGGGGATAGGGTGCCGGAGGTCTCTGGTCTAAAGTAGTGCACTATGTAGGGGATAGGGTGACAGGTCTCTGGTCTAAAGTAGTGCACTATGTAGGGGATAGGGTGACAGGTCTCTGGTCTAAAGTAGTGCACTATGTAGGGGATAGGGTGACAGGTCTCTGGTCTAAAGTAGTGCACTATATAGGGGATAGGGTGACAGGTCTCTGGTCTAAAGTAGTGCACTATGTAGGGGATAGGGTGACAGGTCTCTGGTCTAAAGTAGTGCACTATGTAGGGGATAGGGTGCCGGAGGTCTCTGGTCTAAAGTAGTGCACTATGTTGGGGATAGGGTGCCGGAGGTCTCTGGTCTAAAGTAATAATAATAATAATAATATATATGGGATTTAGGGTGACAGGTCTCATGGTTCTAAATATGTAGTGCACTATGTAGGGCTCTACCAACTGAGCTACACAGGACCAGAATAAGACAGGTCTCTGGTCTAAAGTAGTGCACTATATAGGGGATAGGGTGACAGGTCTCTGGTCTAAAGTAGTGCACTATGTAGGGGATAGGGTGCCATGTGGGAAACCTCCCTCCCACGACAGATCTGTCTTCCAGATATAGGCCCTACACACAGACATGTGATTTCTACTAACTGTTGTCTGAGCACAAGCTTGAACTAAACCCAGCAACTGGAGAGTCTGAGGTCAGGTGAACAGATGAACAGAAATCACTAGAATAGGTCTAGTTGTCTCTTAATAATACCAAGCACAGCAGTAAAATACCAATGCCAACACAAACCTTTCACTGGGAAGTAAAAGATAAAAAACCATCAGAGCAAAGCTTTAACCAAAATCTACATTTTCCTGATTGGTTAGCTAATTCTTAAAAAAAAAAAGAGATTAGATAATCCAGGACAGAAGAAGTCTTGCATGTCGAAAGACCCCAGAGCATCTAAAGTCTGATCTTTAGAAACGAGAGCCCATCCTGCAGTTACACCTGTATCAATTTCACAGTGGTGGACAGAGAGGAACAAGGCCTTAATTTAACCTCTGACAGACAGAGAGGAACAAGGCCTTAATTTAACCTCTGACAGACAGAGAGGAACAAGGCCTTAATTTAACCTCTGACAGACAGAGAGGAACAAGGCCTTAATTTAACCTCTGACAGACAGAGAGGAACAAGGCCTTAATTTAACCTCTGACAGACAGAGAGGAACAAGGCCTTAATTTAACCTCTGACAGACAGAGAGGAACAAGGCCTTAATTTAACCTCTGACAGACAGAGAGGAACAATGCCTTAATTTAATCTCTGACAGACTGACAGACAGAGAGGAACAAGGCCTTAATTTAACCTCTGACAGACAGCGACAGAGAGGAACAAGGCCTTAATTTAACCTCTGACAGACAGAGAGGAACAAGGCCTTAATTTAACCTCTGACAGACAGAGAGGAACAAGGCCTTAATTTAACCTCTGACAGACAGAGAGGAACAAGGCCTTAATTTAACCTCTGACAGACAGAGAGGAACAAGGCCTTAATTTAACCTCTGACAGACAGAGAGGAACAAGGCCTTAATTTAATCTCTGACAGACAGAGAGGAACAAGGCCTTAATTTAACCTCTGACAGACAGAGAGGAACAAGGCCTTAATTTAACCTCTGACAGACAGCGACAGAGAGGAACAAGGCCTCCACATAACCTCTTGACAGACAGAGAGGAACAAGGCCTTAATTTAACCTCTGACAGACTGACAGACAGAGAGGAACAAGGCCTTAATTTAACCTCTGACAGACAGCGACAGAGAGGAACAAGGCCTTAATTTAACCTCTGACAGACAGCGACAGAGAGGAACAAGGCCTCCACAAAACCTCTTGACAGACAGAGAGGAACAAGGCCTTAATTTAACCTCTGACAGACTGACATAGAGGAACAAGGCCTTAATTTAACCTCAGACAGAGAGGAACAAGGCCTTAATTTAACCTCTGACAGACAGAGAGGAACAAGGCCTTAATTTAACCTCTGACAGACAGAGAGGAACAAGGCCTCCACATAACCTCTGACAGACAGAGAGGAACAAGGCCTTAATTTAACCTCTGACAGACAGAGAGGAACAAGGCCTTAATTTAACCTCTGACAGACAGAGAGGAACAAGGCCTTAATTTAACCTCTGACAGACAGAGAGGAACAAGGCCTTAATTTAACCTCTGACAGACAGAGAGGAACAAGGCCTCCACATAACCTCTGACAGACAGAGAGGAACAAGGCCTTAATTTAACCTCTGACAGACAGAGAGGAACAAGGCCTCCACATAACCTCTGACAGACAGAGAGGAACAAGGCCTTAATTTAACCTCTGACAGACAGAGAGGAACAAGGCCTCCACATAACCTCTGACAGACAGAGAGGAACAAGGCCTCCACATAACCTCTGACAGACAGAGAGGAACAAGGCCTTAATTTAACCTCTGACAGACAGAGAGGAACAAGGCCTCCACATAACCTCTTGACAGACAGAGAGGAACAAGGCCTTAATTTAACCTCTGACAGACTGACAGACAGTGAGGAACAAGGCCTTAATTTAACCTCTGACAGACAGCGACAGAGAGGAACAAGGCCTTAATTTAACCTCTGACAGACAGCGACAGAGAGGAACAAGGCCTCCACAAAACCTCTTGACAGACAGAGAGGAACAAGGCCTTAATTTAACCTCTGACAGACTGACATAGAGGAACAAGGCCTTAATTTAACCTCTGACAGACAGAGAGGAACAAGGCCTCCACATAACCTCTGACAGACAGAGAGGAACAAGGCCTTAATTTAACCTCTGACAGACAGAGAGGAACAAGGCCTTAATTTAACCTCTGACAGACAGAGAGGAACAAGGCCTCCACATAACCTCTGACAGACAGAGAGGAACAAGGCCTTAATTTAACCTCTGACAGACAGAGAGGAACAAGGCCTCCACATAACCTCTTGACAGACAGAGAGGAACAAGGCCTTAATTTAACCTCTGACAGACTGACAGACAGTGAGGAACAAGGCCTTAATTTAACCTCTGACAGACAGCGACAGAGAGGAACAAGGCCTTAATTTAACCTCTGACAGACAGCGACAGAGAGGAACAAGGCCTCCACAAAACCTCTTGACAGACAGAGAGGAACAAGGCCTTAATTTAACCTCTGACAGACTGACATAGAGGAACAAGGCCTTAATTTAACCTCTGACAGACAGAGAGGAACAAGGCCTCCACATAACCTCTGACAGACAGAGAGGAACAAGGCCTTAATTTAACCTCTGACAGACAGAGAGGAACAAGGCCTCCACATAACCTCTGACAGACAGAGAGGAACAAGGCCTTAATTTAACCTCTGACAGACAGAGAGGAACAAGGCCTCCACATAACCTCTGACAGACAGAGAGGAACAAGGCCTTAATTTAACCTCTGACAGACAGAGAGGAACAAGGCCTTAATTTAACCTCTGACAGACAGAGAGGAACAAGGCCTTAATTTAACCTCTGACAGACAGAGAGGAACAAGGCCTCCACATAACCTCTGACAGACAGAGAGGAACAAGGCCTTAATTTAACCTCTGACAGACAGAGAGGAACAAGGCCTTAATTTAACCTCTGACAGACAGAGAGGAACAAGGCCTTAATTTAACCTCTGACAGACAGAGAGGAACAAGGCCTCCACATAACCTCTGACAGACAGAGAGGAACAAGGCCTCCACATAACCTCTGACAGACAGAGAGGAACAAGGCCTTAATTTGAACCAAGGCCTCTGACAGACAGAGAGGAACAAGGCCTCCACATAACCTCTGACAGACAGAGAGGAACAAGGCCTTAAGACAGAGAGGAACAAGGCCTTAATTTAACCTCTGACAGACAGAGAGGAACAAGGCCTCCACATAACCTCTGACAGACAGAGAGGAACAAGGCCTCCACATAACCTCTGACAGACAGAGAGGAACAAGGCCTTAATTTAACCTCTTGCTTAAGACATAATACATCTGATCGGTTGAGACTGATTGAGTAGCAGGGTTGGGGTCAATTCCATTTCAATTCCAGGCAATTAAGGAAGTACACTGAAATTCCTGTTCAGTCGGAACATTTGAAATTGGGTTTGAAATGGAATTGACCCCAACCCTGCAGAGTAGAATCATCACAACACCACAGTAGAACTCAAATGCAGACCTTCCTCCATGTGCAGCGGATTTCTGTGGTGTGCAGCAACCCTGCTACATCCAGCCGAGTAGGCCTTACTCTAGAGAAGTATGGGGTTACTTCATATACCACATTTCAGACTGTTTAGGACCCCTAGGGCTGGGAAGACACCAGTATCGTGATACTTATTAGTATAGTGGCAAGGAAACAAAACACGAACCGGCATTAACTTTGTTGAGAAAACAGCCCTAATGTTGGAAACAAACATAATTATGTTGGCATCCAGAATCACATTTATTTCCCAAGCTATCACACCCAATATTCTACATACAGCGGTTTTCAAAAGGACCATAAAGTTCATTTTTGCCATGGGGGGGGGAATGGTGTTTGACTGGTATGTCACAGCCCTACAAGACTCTGTTGGTTTCACATCAGAATAAACAAGAGCACTGCCAGGGGAATCCACCATCTTCATTAAGCCTCTAAATGTCATATCTATGTGGTTTAGGAATAAGACTGCGTAGTAATCAGACTTCAGTGCTACTGCCAGTGGGGTATCAGCCAAAATAAGGCTTTAGACAAGAGAGTGGCATGGGCAAAGGCTGGGGAGTAGACTGGGGAGTAGATTCTAGGAGAATAGTACAGTTCTTGTGATGTGTTTACAAGCCTACCTACAGTCTAGCGACCTACAGCTTTGAAACTACAGTAGCTAGCTAGTTTGCAAGTATGAATATACTAAACACAGACAGCAACCAAACAAGTAACTATTAAACTCAATACTACCTATATTAGCTTGATTATCAGTAGATTGCATCTAGGTAGCTGGAAAACACTCTTACTGTAAAGGTTTTGGTCATAATAGGCAAGTTAGCAATCGACTTATGTCCAAGATAACTAACTAGCACCTGGCTAGCCTAGTTAGTCAAAAGTATTGTGTGATCTGTGCGTTTCTGTTTGGCATTACCGATACACCATTGTATTAAACAAGTTATTCGAACCTGACTTGATTCATTTTTTTTTTATTACCCAGGTAATATATCGTTTAGGGCTGTGTTTACACAGCTTCAACAAGCTAACCACGGCTAGATAAACTAGCTAGGCCTGAAAACACTTCACCTGCTCTCCTAGTTACATATTGTTATGTTACCTAACGACAGCCAGCTAAGTTAGCAAGCTGCCTTCCCGTCCTGGCATTGTTGTCGTAGTTGACAATGGATTATATAACAGCTATAACGTTACAATTATTAAAAGCAAAAATATAAGATTTAGCTAGGGGGTTTTGGCAAAGAATGTTCACGTTAGGGTTAGCAGTAACTGGTTGTCGCGGCTAAAGTTAGTTAGCCACCAAGCTAAAGGTAGTTAGCCACCAAGCTAAAGGTAGTTAGCCACCAAGCTAAAGGTAGTTAGCCACCAAGCTAAAGGTAGTTAGCCACCAAGCTAAAGGTAGTTAGCCACCAAGCTAAAGGTAGTTAGCCACCAAGCTAAAGGTAGTTAGCCACCAAGCTAAAGGTAGTTAGCCATCAAGCTAAAGTTAGTTAGCCACCAAGCTAAAGTTAGTTAGCCACCAAGCTAAAGTTAGTTAGCCACCAAGCTAAAGTTAGTTAGCCACCAAGCTAAAGTTAGTTAGCCACCAAGCTAAAGTTAGTTAGCCACCAAGCTAAAGTTAGTTAGGCCACCAAGCTAAAGGTAGTTAGCCACCAAGCTAAAGGTAGTTAGCCACCAAGCTAAAGGTAGTTAGCCACCAAGCTAAAGTTAGTTAGCCACCAAGCTAAAGGTAGTTAGCCACCAAGCTAAAGGTAGTTAGCCACCAAGCTAAAGGTAGTTAGCCACCAAGCTAACGGTAGTTAGCCACCAAGCTAAAGTTAGCTATGAAAAGGCAGATTCATTTGCACTCACTCACTGTATATAGACTTTTTGTTTTCTTTTGTTCTACTGTATTATTGACTATGTTTTGTTTACTCCATGTGTAACTCTGTGTTGTTGGAGGTGTCGAATTGCTACGCTTTATCTTGACCAGGTCGCAGTTGTTCTCAACTAGCCTACCTGGTTAAATAAAGGTGAAATAAATCACCTTTTGGTTAACTAAATGTTATCAAGCTGTTGCTACGTCCAAACCGAGTAACGTTAACTTGGTTAGCCAGGGACCTGCAATGGGATGTCTAGTTAGTTAACCAACCTATCAAAACAATGCAATTGCAGTAATATGTACATGTGTCTTTTGCTAACTAGCCTAGCCTGCGGTAGATAATCACAAGAGTCAGGAAGTCATCTGGAACTAGCAGGTGATTTGTTGTCGCTGTGGCCCCAGAGAGGCAACTTTTATACCGTGAATTTTTCGATGGTAAATTAAAAAAAATAAAAAAGGTGTAAATAAAAATTAAAAATACATTTTAGGTTTAAAATGAGCAACAACATGAATATTTCCCCCAAGTACAAAAAAAAAAATATATATATATATAGTAATAACACGGCAACTCCTTAATCCGTAACTTTACCGTGGAGAACGATATGCACATTTCCTTCAACACATCAACATATTTTTGTGGGGCAAAACAAACGAAGAGACTAAATCGTTTACCTTCTCCTGTTCTGTTTTGTTTTAAGACACGGAAAATTCCAAATGTATAGTTTATGTGATTTTCTTCAATTTCCTCCCCTCTCTCTCTCTCTCCCTCCTTGCCTGTCGTCTCTTTGGCTAAGTCTCGCCACTGCCGGTAAAAAAGAAGAAGGCAACAAACCGAACAGGACATTTTGCTGCAGCGCCGCTGTTCATCACCGGTCCAACGTGGTGCCACAATAAGGATTAGCCACAAAATAGTGGAATAAAAGTCTCACATTGAAACTGATCTACACAGATACTGTACAAAAATGGTGGAATAATGTCATATTTGGACTAGATCATGCTAAATAATTAAATAATTTGGCAATAAACAATACAAACAAGTTATAATTCCACTTTGGCTGTATAAAAACTGCATAATTGTATTGGGTTTTTTCATATCTTCACTGTAGAGCCTAGCCTATGGAGTCTGTACACATGAAATGGGGTATCAGCCTACTCAGTGACACCCACAGAACACAACTATTAGGAGAATGTTCCATCAACAGCCTACACCGAACAGGGTTCCCATGTTCTCAGGATGTAAAGATATTACTGTTCTGGACACATTTCTGTGTATCAGTTGTCAAGACGTCGCCTGATGGTCCCAAAGAAATGTTCTTCAAAGTGGGTCTCAAACCCAAGCCACGAGCACCAATGATAAATGCCTTAATCACTGTCCCAATGAGGGATATCTTTAGGGCATGTGCTTATTGAGCCAGTATAGTTAGGCCCTGTCCTGAATAAACCCCTAGCCCCTCCTCCCCAGTATAGTTAGGCCCTGTCCAGAATAAACCCCTAGCCCCTCCTCCCCAGTATAGTTAGGCCCTGTCCAGAATAAACCCCTAACCCCTCCTCCCCAGTATAGTTAGGCCCTGTCCAGAATAAACCCCTAACCCCTCCTCCCCAGTATAGTTAGGCCCTGTCCTGAATAAACCCCTAGCCCCTCCTCCCCAGTATAGTTAGGCCCTGTCCTGAATAAACCCCTAACCCCTCCTCCCCAGTATAGTTAGGCCCTGTCCTGAATAAACCCCTAACCCCTCCTCCCCAGTATAGTTAGGCCCTGTCCAGAATAAACCCCTAGCCCCTCCTCCCCAGTATAGTTAGGCCCTGTCCTGAATAAACCCCTAGCCCCTCCTCCCCAGTATAGTTAGGCCCTGTCCTGAATAAACCCCTAGCACCTCCTCCCCAGTATAGTTAGGCCCTGTCCTGAATAAACCCCTAGCCCCTCCTCCCCAGTATAGTTAGGCCCTGTCCTGAATAAACCCCTAGCCCCTCCTCCCCAGTATAGTTAGGCCCTGTCCTGAATAAACCCCTAGCCCCTCCTCCCCAGTATAGTTAGGCCCTGTCCTGAATAAATCCCTAGCCCCTCCTCGCTAGGCATTGTGTCGGTCAAGAACAACGTGATATGTGTGAGGAGCGTCATTAAAACAGGTTAATATGCCCCACGAACATTAGACGACTATACAGAAAACCCTTAAATTGCTGAAATAACTTAATAAAATCAATGATGAGAGAATAGTCGGATGAATTGATACCTGACACGGACACGGCAGCGTAGCAGGAAGATCGGACATGCACAATAAAATCATGTATGTCAAATATTTCAATTGAAAGCACTATGCTAAAAAGCACTCTGTGTTTGTGTGTATCCCTAACCTTGCCAACAGACAAAGAACTACGAATGGATCAGTGGTTCACCAATCAGAACCTTGATTGTCTCAGCAACAGTAACAAGACGTGATGGGTCAATAATTCTTCAAACAACGTTTCCATCAAAAAGGTGTCTAAATACATCAATATGGTATATATTCGGAGAACGTGGGTAGCGTTGGCACGGAGGAGGAGCGTGTGGGAGTCGAGCTGGAGCGCTGGATGATCAGTTCAGACGCCGACACCCTTGACGACACGGCGTCCCGCCGGGGAATGTTCCTCCCTGCCTCGTCCCCCTCCCCATCAGTTGCATTGATCCCCACCTTTTCAAACAGGTTCTGTGTATGTTTGGTGGAATGTTGATGGAACATTCTCTTATTTTGAGGGTGAAAGGGACAATTTCACTATTGTGGCTAATTCTATTGTGACTAATTCTATTGTGGCTAATTATATTGTGGCTAATTATATTGTGGCTTCTCACAGATTTAATAAACTAGCAATTTTTATTTTAATTTTATTTTTCATATTTATTTCACCTTTATTTAAACCAGGTAGGCAAGTTGAGAACAAGTTCTCATTTACAATTGCGACCTGGCCAAGAATAAAGCAAACAATTCGACACTTACAACAACACAGAGTTACACATGGAGTAAAACAAACATACAGTCAATAATACAGTAGAAAAATAAGTCTATATACAATGTGAGAAAATGAGGTGAGATAAGGGAGGTAAAGGCAACTAAAAAAAGGCCATGGTGGCGAAGTAAATACAATATAGCAAGTAAAACACTGGAATGCTATCCTAACTTGGTTTGGGGAATAGTTAGTCATAAACTCACTGGGGAAAACCCTGTGCGGCAGCTCAGCAGCTGAGGAAGTGGATATTTCATGACTATCCACGTTTGAACCTGATATGCAGCCTACTGCATGATAGGCCTCTCTAGGCCACTATACACCAGCCCTATGTGCTTTATAAGTGAAGAATTGATTGTAAGAGGGTGTGAACTGTTGGTCAGTGTTATCAAACCATTGGCTAGTATATCATGAGAGCTACTCAGACCTGTTTTTCCTATAGGGCTGTGAAGTCTCAAACCCTGTAGGTAGTTTCCACACTGCCCTTCTGTGTCTGAAGGGACTCAGTGCACACATGAAGCTGTGAACAGACAGCTGGACATCACAGGAGGCTACTGGGGAGAGAACGGCCCATAATAATACCCGGCAACGGAGCAAATGGAATGGCACCAAACACATAGAAACCATGGAAACCATGTGTTTGATGTGTTTGATACCATGGAAACCATGTGTTTGATGTGTTTGATACCATGTGTTTGATGTATTTGATACCATGGAAACCATGTGTTTGATGTGTTTGATACCATGGAAACCATGTGTTTGATGTATTTGATACCATGGAAACCATGTGTTTGATGTGTTTGATACCATGGAAACCATGTGTTTGATGTATTTGATACCATGGAAACCATGTGTTTGATGTGTTTGATACCATGGAAACCATGTGTTTGATGTGTTTGATACCATGGAAACCATGTGTTTGATGTGTTTGATACCATGGAAACCATGTGTTTGATGCATTTGATACGACTAATTCCGCTCCAGCCATTAACACAAGCCTGTCCTCCCCAATTAAGGTAACACTCCTGTGGTGGATAGACAGTATATTTACCAGCAGGACTGAGTAGAGCTGTGATGATAAACCAGAAATGACCGACCAAACCAACCACCTATCATGGACATTTTGCTGATATTGTTCATTACGACAAATAACCTATAGGGCCCTACTGGAGATATGTGATGTTTGAAATAACATAGGTTTGTTCATATGGGTGATTGTTCATGTGACAATTGATGGCTACAACATTCAAAGTAGTAGTAGTGGAAGTTTAAATTGTAATAAAAAATGTAATAATTAATACTGTGATGTAAATTAATGTTATAAATGTATCTTTCTATTTATCGTTATCATGATCATTTAGTACATTGATCGTGATGTGGATTGTGGTCCATATCATCCAGCTGTACACTCTGACAACAACAACAAACAACCTATTCAAAGGGTTCTCCTATGGGGACAGCCAAAGAACCCGTTTTGGTTCTAGAGAGCACCTTTTCTTCTAAGAATGTAGGACTGACTGACAGTATGTTCCTGATCTTGCGGAAAGCCTTTGTTCTGGTCGTCTGAGCCAACTGTTTTCCTTTTAGTTGTGTTTTCCTTTCGTCTTTCTCTGGATAATTCTCTGTTTTTTTCCTAATGGATTAGTGCAGAGCATTTAACTGTGTCCGTTTCATTTATAACATGTTGTTGCTTTATAAGAAGTGTTTGTTTCTGTGGAACCATCTTTGGCTATGTTACATATTCATTAAAAAGGCCAGACATGCTGGGCAGTGGTGGAAAGATGGCCATGTATTCCTGAATGCTAGCTCCAGCCTACCCAACATCACCTTCTCTCTGTGAGTGGAGCTGGGGAGAAGGGCAGTGGGAATTACACCTATGTATGATAATATGGGACGCCGTTTGGGTCTTTGTATGCGTCAAAAAAAGATACACGTCAAATAAACTTGTTGACCAATCAGGACCTGAATATGACTACACGTCACATAATAATTGAACGCGTTCGTGATTTTTTCCCCCGTAGTTATTACATATTGATTACACTATCACTCGTATTTCATGTCTCAACGATTCATCGATACGTATGCTATAATGCTGGTAAAGTTGTCTCTAGCACATACAGTGCTGGTCATAATAAAAAGCTAGCTAGCTCATGGATGTAAAACAATGTTCATCCCCAAAAACATAGCAAAACGACATCATCTGTTTCAGTATAACTAGCTAACTATATAGCTAGGTGTCATCATCTAAAACAACTCTAATTTATAAGACAATTCGTATTTGATTAATGATGGTCGGACCCATCTATGTGAAGCAAGCCACAATAAGGATTAGCCACAATATTGGACTAGCGGTTAGCCTTCAAAATAAAAGCATGTCATTGACAGTGACGCAAATGAATACAAATAGTGGAATTATGCCATAATTGAATATATCATGGTAAACGGAGTTGGAATGTTATATAAAATCAACAAAAATCAGATGAAATCACACTGGATATATTATACTTTAGAATTGCTTTGGGGGCATCCTTATTTCACTGTACAGCCTTACCTATGGATTGTGGATCAATGACATGGGGTATCAGTCTACTCAGTGACACCCAGAGAGCATTGGCGTCGTAGCTCTTATTGTGGGACTCTGAAACAACTGTGTATTGCTCCACATTTATTGTCAACCCATGTGTATTGAACACTATTCCAGAGGAAAAACAATACTGTGTGGATATTTTGGAGTCTGATAATTCTGAGGAGGACATTGGGAAAAAAGATCTTGGGTATTGAGTAGACTGATACCCCATTTAATTGATCCCCAATCCTTAGGTAAAGCTGTACAGTGCAATATGAATGTCAATACACACATAGGCTGACTGGAGAGGTGATTTGACACAGTCACATAAGAGCTACAACGCTAATATTTGCATAAACACTTCACATTAGTGTTCTGCGGGTGTCACCGAGTAGACTGATACCCCATTTCATTGCTTCACATTCCAACCTTGTTTAACATTATCTAGTCTAAATATGGCATGATTCCACCAATTGTAACCTTCTGCATCACATTCAAACATGTACTTTTATTTTGAAGGCAACTCGCATCCTTATTGTGGCTAGCTTCACAACACAGGCTGCTTATAGCTTTGGGCAACAGGGTTTCGTCGCTGGCTAGCTATTTATTTTCTTGAACTGAAGTTCAGTTTCAATAGGCGAACAACAAGTGTTTACCTAGCTAATACTTACTCACAAGGATTCCTAAATAATTGCTAAGAATAATGGAAATGACTGCAGTTTCTACTTTTCAGGCTGGTTGTATTGGTGCTAGCTAGCTCCCCCAGAAGTTCTGGTCCAACACAATATTCTACAATTAAACTGTGTTATTTATTTATTATTTCACTGGATGTTGTACAACATTGTTAGGCCTATTTTAAATACAAACTGTGAAAAGTATCAGTTATAATTTTTCAAGTGTTGGTGATTTTAGTTGAAACATTGACAAAATATGTGTGTATTTGATGTGTGTATTTGTGTATATTAATAACCTACTATTTATTACATGACGAACTATTCTGCCTGATTCATTCCTCAACATGTAGTCTACTGCTCAGCAACAGCCTAAACTTTTATTTGGTCATATCATTTAGTCAGAATCAACTAATATTGTGGGCAGAAGCCCAATAAAGGGTCCATCAACAAAAGGTTGGTGATGATGTTTCTGGTTTTTTATTTGTAGAATCTTCACCCTACAACGATAAAATATATGCCTAACGATTGCTATTTTCTCTGTGGGTAAAATACACGTTGCATTACAGTAGCGTATGACTATAGGCGCGCATTTTGGGGGTAAGGCGAAACCGCAGGATTGGAAACGTAGGTTTTTGGTGTACCAGAGCTGTTTCCTTCCATTGCGTCACGCAGAACACCAATTATTGCATCACAATAGCATGACGCACACCTGCCATGACTGTGTTCCATTACATCCCGCTGTGGTCAGACTCACTGTATCCACCAGACAGCTCGGTAACACTGTGACATTGCTTATTACTTCAACCCCAAGTTTCCCCTTGGTAAAGAAGGCATTTATCTAAACAGCACTGGCGTGCGCATTTTGGCCATCTTTCATCCTACGGTGGTCGTGGTGATGTGTGACTGAAGAAGTCATTATGTTTGCCAATTCAGTCGAGGACCTTGGCCTCCGTAAGCTAGTGCCACGGCTCCTCAAAACATCCGAGGAGGAGTTAGGCTCAGAGGGGGTCACCGGGTATTTCAAACTATTCGTGGTTCTCCTCTCCGTCCTTCTTTTCCTCTACTGGGTTATCCATCTACGGAAAGATGATGTAAGTACTGCCCGTAGACCGCAGACGTAGCAGCAGGAAGACGTTTTGAGTAGGGGGTGCTGCAGGGGAGGGGTGGGGGTTGAAATAAATCACCTTAATAATATAGCATTTGCAGGCTAACAATAAAATACTATTCCCAATGTGATGAGTAGTCTAAGCATATAGGACAAGATTCGGCAACAGTAGTCACTGCAGCCTAAAGTTAATTGAAATAAATGTGGCAATTTTATAACTGACATGCAGATCGGTAGAAATGGTAGGATAAATTGTTAGCTTCCCCAAACTCGAAACTCACAACTGGAAACTCATGCACTGCCTAAGAATAGACCGTTGTGAACAGAGCACACATGTATTTGTACTGCATAATTACAAGGTGTGTGTGTGTGAGAGAGAGAGAGAGGGGGGGGGGGTTCACTAAGATTGTGCCTATTTAAACTGAGCACAAATGGACAGCTATGCGATCGTGGAGAAAGGTGCTCACCTCGATCCAGCACCAGGGGGGTTAGAAGGGAGAAGGGAGGAGGGAGGAAGCGTGACCCGACTTCACTCAAACTAAACTGTCTATCATACAGCAGATCATGCCTGACTCCAATCCCCCAGAACTGAATAGATAAGAGCATATTGTAACAACCTTAAGCCAACACATAGCGATCTCATCAACGGGTTCGGACCTCTTGGCGCAACAGTTAAGTTGTTACCTCGACAGTCGCTGGACCCGGGTTTGAGTCCCAGTTGAGGATACCCCCTGAATTTGCTATATTGATGTCAGAAGTGGGATGGTGGCCGAGGGGCACTCGGAGAAGCGTGTCCATGTGAAGGACTTGGTATAGAGAAGCGTGGGGACACACTCTCCTGAAGGAAGGGGGTATTGCAACAACCTTAAACCTCAACCTTACTAGGCTTACTCTATGTTAGTAGTGGTGCCAGTAGGCTTACTCTATGTTAGTAGTGGTGCCAGTAGGCTTACTCTATGTTAGTAGTGGTGCCAGTAGGCTTACTCTATGTTAGTAGTGGTGCCAGTAGGCTTACTCTAGGTTAGTAGTGGTGCCAGTAGGCTTACTCTACATCAGTAGTGGTGCCAGTAGGCTTACTCTAGGTTAGTAGTGGTGCCAGTAGGCTTACTCTACATTAGTAGTGGTGTCAGTAGGCTTACTCTACATCAGTAGTGGTGCCAGTAGGCTTACTCTACATTAGTAGTGGTGCCAGTAGACTTACTCTACATCAGTAGTGGTGCCAGTAGGCTTACTCTACATCAGTAGTGGTGCCAGTAGGCTTACTCTACATCAGTAGTGGTGCCAGTAGGCTTACTCTAGGTTAGTAGTGGTGCCAGTAGGCTTACTCTACATCAGTAGTGGTGCCAGTAGGCTTACTCTATGTTAGTAGTGGTGCCAGTAGGCTTACTCTACATCAGTAGTGGTGCCAGTAGGCTTACTCTAGATTAGTAGTGGTGCCAGTAGGCTTACTCTAGGTTAGTAGTGGTGCCAGTAGGCTTACTCTAGGTTAGTAGTGGTGCCAGTAGGCTTACTCTAGGTTAGTAGTGGTGCCAGTAGGCTTACTCTAGGTTAGTAGTGGTGCCAGTAGGCTTACTCTACATCAGTAGTGGTGCCAGTAGGCTTACTCTACATCAGTAGTGGTGCCAGTAGGCTTACTCTACATCAGTAGTGGTGCCAGTAGGCTTACTCTACATCAGTAGTGGTGCCAGTAGGCTTACTCTATGTTAGTAGTGGTGCCAGTAGGCTTACTCTACATGAGTAGTGGTGCCAGTAGGCTTACTCTAGGTTAGTAGTGGTGCCAGTAGGCTTACTCTACATCAGTAGTGGTGCCAGTAGGCTTACTCTAGGTTAGTAGTGGTGCCAGTAGGCTTACTCTAGGTTAGTAGTGGTGCCAGTAGGCTTACTCTACATCAGTAGTGGTGCCAGTAGGCTTACTCTACATCAGTAGTGGTGCCAGTAGGCTTACTCTACATCAGTAGTGGTGCCAGTAGGCTTACTCTACATCAGTAGTGGTGCCAGTAGGCTTACTCTATGTTAGTAGTGGTGCCAGTAGGCTTACTCTACATCAGTAGTGGTGCCAGTAGGCTTACTCTACATCAGTAGTGGTGCCAGTAGGCTTACTCTAGGTTAGTAGTGGTGCCAGTAGGCTTACTCTACATCAGTAGTGGTGCCAGTAGGCTTACTCTAGGTTAGTAGTGGTGCCAGTAGGCTTACTCTACATCAGTAGTGGTGCCAGTAGGCTTACTCTACATCAGTAGTGGTGCCAGTAGGCTTACTCTAGGTTAGTAGTGGTGCCAGTAGGCTTACTCTACATCAGTAGTGGTGCCAGTAGGCTTACTCTACGTTTGTAGTGGTGCCAGTAGGCTTACTCTACATCAGTAGTGGTGCCAGTAGGCTTACTCTAGGTTAGTAGTGGTGCCAGTAGGCTTACTCTACATCAGTAGTGGTGCCAGTAGGCTTACTCTACATCAGTAGTGGTGCCAGTAGGCTTACTCTACATCAGTAGTGGTGCCAGTAGGCTTACTCTAGGTTAGTAGTGGTGCCAGTAGGCTTACTCTACATCAGTAGTGGTGCCAGTAGGCTTACTCTAGGTTAGTAGTGGTGCCAGTAGGCTTACTCTACATCAGTAGTGGTGCCAGTAGGCTTACTCTAGGTTAGTAGTGGTGCCAGTAGGCTTACTCTAGGTTAGTAGTGGTGCCAGTAGGCTTACTCTACGTTTGTAGTGGTGCCAGTAGGCTTACTCTAGGTTAGTAGTGGTGCCAGTAGGCTTACTCTACATCAGTAGTGGTGCCAGTAGGCTTACTCTACATCAGTAGTGGTGCCAGTAGGCTTACTCTAGGTTAGTAGTGGTGCCAGTAGGCTTACTCTACATCAGTAGTGGTGCCAGTAGGCTTACTCTACGTTTGTAGTGGTGCCAGTAGGCTTACTCTACATCAGTAGTGGTGCCAGTAGGCTTACTCTAGGTTAGTAGTGGTGCCAGTAGGCTTACTCTACATCAGTAGTGGTGCCAGTAGGCTTACTCTACATCAGTAGTGGTGCCAGTAGGCTTACTCTACATCAGTAGTGGTGCCAGTAGGCTTACTCTAGGTTAGTAGTGGTGCCAGTAGGCTTACTCTACATCAGTAGTGGTGCCAGTAGGCTTACTCTAGGTTAGTAGTGGTGCCAGTAGGCTTACTCTACATCAGTAGTGGTGCCAGTAGGCTTACTCTAGGTTAGTAGTGGTGCCAGTAGGCTTACTCTACATCAGTAGTGGTGCCAGTAGGCTTACTCTAGGTTAGTAGTGGTGCCAGTAGGCTTACTCTACATCAGTAGTGGTGCCAGTAGGCTTACTCTACATCAGTAGTGGTGCCAGTAGGCTTACTCTACATCAGTAGTGGTGCCAGTAGGCTTACTCTACATCAGTAGTGGTGCCAGTAGGCTTACTCTAGGTTAGTAGTGGTGCCAGTAGGCTTACTCTACATCAGTAGTGGTGCCAGTAGGCTTACTCTATGTTAGTAGTGGTGCCAGTAGGCTTACTCTAGGTTAGTAGTGGTGCCAGTAGACTTACTCTACGTTTGTAGTGGTGCCAGTAGGCTTACTCTACATCAGTAGTGGTGCCAGTAGGCTTACTCTACATCAGTAGTGGTGTCAGTAGGCTTACTCTATGTTAGTAGTGGTGCCAGTAGGCTTACTCTACATTAGTAGTGGTGCCAGTAGGCTTACTCTACATTAGTAGTGGTGCCAGTAGGCTTACTCTACATTAGTAGTGGTGCCAGTAGGCTTACTCTACGTCTGTAGTGGTGTCAGTAGGCTTACTCTACATTAGTAGTGGTGTCAGCTGGCTGACTCTACGTTAGTAGTGGTGCCAGTAGGCTTACTCTACGTTAGTAGTGGTGCCAGTAGGCTTACTCTACATTAGTAGTGGTGCCAGTAGGCTTACTCTACATCAGTAGTGGTGCCAGTAGGCTTACTCTACATCAGTAGTGGTGCCAGTAGGCTTACTCTAGGTTAGTAGTGGTGCCAGTAGGCTTACTCTACATCAGTAGTGGTGCCAGTAGGCTTACTCTACATCAGTAGTGGTGCCAGTAGGCTTACTCTACATCAGTAGTGGTGCCAGTAGGCTTACTCTAGGTTAGTAGTGGTGCCAGTAGGCTTACTCTACATCAGTAGTGGTGCCAGTAGGCTTACTCTAGGTTAGTAGTGGTGCCAGTAGGCTTACTCTACATCAGTAGTGGTGCCAGTAGGCTTACTCTAGGTTAGTAGTGGTGCCAGTAGGCTTACTCTACATCAGTAGTGGTGCCAGTAGGCTTACTCTACATCAGTAGTGGTGCCAGTAGGCTTACTCTACATCAGTAGTGGTGCCAGTAGGCTTACTCTACATCAGTAGTGGTGCCAGTAGGCTTACTCTAGGTTAGTAGTGGTGCCAGTAGGCTTACTCTACATCAGTAGTGGTGCCAGTAGGCTTACTCTAGGTTAGTAGTGGTGCCAGTAGGCTTACTCTACATCAGTAGTGGTGCCAGTAGGCTTACTCTAGGTTAGTAGTGGTGCCAGTAGGCTTACTCTACATCAGTAGTGGTGCCAGTAGGCTTACTCTACATCAGTAGTGGTGCCAGTAGGCTTACTCTACATCAGTAGTGGTGCCAGTAGGCTTACTCTACATCAGTAGTGGTGCCAGTAGGCTTACTCTAGGTTAGTAGTGGTGCCAGTAGGCTTACTCTACATCAGTAGTGGTGCCAGTAGGCTTACTCTATGTTAGTAGTGGTGCCAGTAGGCTTACTCTAGGTTAGTAGTGGTGCCAGTAGGCTTACTCTACGTTTGTAGTGGTGCCAGTAGGCTTACTCTACATCAGTAGTGGTGCCAGTAGGCTTACTCTACATCAGTAGTGGTGTCAGTAGGCTTACTCTATGTTAGTAGTGGTGCCAGTAGGCTTACTCTACATTAGTAGTGGTGCCAGTAGGCTTACTCTACATTAGTAGTGGTGCCAGTAGGCTTACTCTACATTAGTAGTGGTGCCAGTAGGCTTACTCTACGTCTGTAGTGGTGTCAGTAGGCTTACTCTACATTAGTAGTGGTGTCAGCTGGCTGACTCTACGTTAGTAGTGGTGCCAGTAGGCTTACTCTACGTTAGTAGTGGTGCCAGTAGGCTTACTCTACATTAGTAGTGGTGCCAGTAGGCTTACTCTACATTAGTAGTGGTGCCAGTAGGCTTACTCTACGTCTGTAGTGGTGTCAGTAGGCTTACTCTACATTAGTAGTGGTGTCAGCTGGCTGACTCTACGTTAGTAGTGGTGCCAGTAGGCTTACTCTACGTTTGTAGTGGTGCCAGTAGGCTTACTCTACATTAGTAGTGGTGCCAGTAGGCTTACTCTATGTTAGTAGTGGTGTCAGTAGGCTGACTCTACATTAGTAGTGGTGCCAGTAGGCTTACTCTACATTAGTAGTGGTGCCAGTAGGCTTACTCTACATTAGTAGTGGTGCCAGTAGGCTTACTCTACGTCTGTAGTGGTGTCAGTAGGCTTACTCTACATTAGTAGTGGTGTCAGCTGGCTGACTCTACGTTAGTAGTGGTGCCAGTAGGCTTACTCTACGTTTGTAGTGGTGCCAGTAGGCTTACTCTACATTAGTAGTGGTGCCAGTAGGTTTACTCTATGTTAGTAGTGGTGTCAGTAGGCTTACTCTACGTTAGTAGTGGTGCCAGTAGGCTTACTCTACATTAGTAGTGGTGCCAGTAGGCTTACTCTACATTAGTAGTGGTGCCAGTAGGCTTACTCTATGTTAGTAGTGGTGTCAGTAGGCTTACTCTATGTTAGTAGTGGTGCCAGTAGGCTTACTCTATGTTAGTAGTGGTGCCAGTAGGCTTACTCTACATTAGTAGTGGTGCCAGTAGGCTTACTCTACATCAGTAGTGGTGTCAGTAGGCTTACTCTATGTTAGTAGTGGTGCCAGTAGGCTTACTCTAGGTTAGTAGTGGTGCCAGTAGGCTGACTCTAGGTTAGTAGTGGTGCCAGTAGGCTTACTCTACATCAGTAGTGGTGCCAGTAGGCTTACTCTACATCAGTAGTGGTGTCAGTAGGCTTACTCTACATCAGTAGTGGTGCCAGTAGGCTGACTCTAGGTTAGTAGTGGTGCCAGTAGGCTGACTCTAGGTTAGTATTGGTGCCAGTAGGCTTACTCTACATCAGTAGTGGTGCCAGTAGGCTTACTCTAGGTTAGTAGTGGTGCCAGTGCGCTTACTCTACATCAGTAGTGGTGCCAGTAGGCTTACTCTAGGTTAGTAGTGGTGCCAGTAGGCTTACTCTAGGTTAGTAGTGGTGCCAGTAGGCTTACTCTACGTTTGTAGTGGTGCCAGTAGGCTTACTCTAGGTTAGTAGTGGTGCCAGTAGGCTTACTCTACATCAGTAGTGGTGCCAGTAGGCTTACTCTACATCAGTAGTGGTGCCAGTAGGCTTACTCTAGGTTAGTAGTGGTGCCAGTAGGCTTACTCTACATCAGTAGTGGTGCCAGTAGGCTTACTCTACGTTTGTAGTGGTGCCAGTAGGCTTACTCTACATCAGTAGTGGTGCCAGTAGGCTTACTCTAGGTTAGTAGTGGTGCCAGTAGGCTTACTCTACATCAGTAGTGGTGCCAGTAGGCTTACTCTACATCAGTAGTGGTGCCAGTAGGCTTACTCTACATCAGTAGTGGTGCCAGTAGGCTTACTCTAGGTTAGTAGTGGTGCCAGTAGGCTTACTCTACATCAGTAGTGGTGCCAGTAGGCTTACTCTAGGTTAGTAGTGGTGCCAGTAGGCTTACTCTACATCAGTAGTGGTGCCAGTAGGCTTACTCTAGGTTAGTAGTGGTGCCAGTAGGCTTACTCTACATCAGTAGTGGTGCCAGTAGGCTTACTCTACATCAGTAGTGGTGCCAGTAGGCTTACTCTACATCAGTAGTGGTGCCAGTAGGCTTACTCTACATCAGTAGTGGTGCCAGTAGGCTTACTCTAGGTTAGTAGTGGTGCCAGTAGGCTTACTCTACATCAGTAGTGGTGCCAGTAGGCTTACTCTATGTTAGTAGTGGTGCCAGTAGGCTTACTCTAGGTTAGTAGTGGTGCCAGTAGACTTACTCTACGTTTGTAGTGGTGCCAGTAGGCTTACTCTACATCAGTAGTGGTGCCAGTAGGCTTACTCTACATCAGTAGTGGTGTCAGTAGGCTTACTCTATGTTAGTAGTGGTGCCAGTCGGCTTACTCTACATTAGTAGTGGTGCCAGTAGGCTTACTCTACATTAGTAGTGGTGCCAGTAGGCTTACTCTACATTAGTAGTGGTGCCAGTAGGCTTACTCTACGTCTGTAGTGGTGTCAGTAGGCTTACTCTACATTAGTAGTGGTGCCAGTAGGCTTACTCTAGGTTAGTAGTGGTGCCAGTAGGCTTACTCTACATCAGTAGTGGTGCCAGTAGGCTTACTCTACATCAGTAGTGGTGCCAGTAGGCTTACTCTACATCAGTAGTGGTGCCAGTAGGCTTACTCTACATCAGTAGTGGTGCCAGTAGGCTTACTCTAGGTTAGTAGTGGTGCCAGTAGGCTTACTCTACATCAGTAGTGGTGCCAGTAGGCTTACTCTATGTTAGTAGTGGTGCCAGTAGGCTTACTCTAGGTTAGTAGTGGTGCCAGTAGACTTACTCTACGTTTGTAGTGGTGCCAGTAGGCTTACTCTACATCAGTAGTGGTGCCAGTAGGCTTACTCTACATCAGTAGTGGTGTCAGTAGGCTTACTCTATGTTAGTAGTGGTGCCAGTAGGCTTACTCTACATTAGTAGTGGTGCCAGTAGGCTTACTCTACATTAGTAGTGGTGCCAGTAGGCTTACTCTACATTAGTAGTGGTGCCAGTAGGCTTACTCTACGTCTGTAGTGGAGTCAGTAGGCTTACTCTACATTAGTAGTGGTGTCAGCTGGCTGACTCTAGGTTAGTAGTGGTGCCAGTAGGCTTACTCTACATCAGTAGTGGTGCCAGTAGGCTTACTCTAGGTTAGTAGTGGTGCCAGTAGGCTTACTCTACATCAGTAGTGGTGCCAGTAGGCTTACTCTATGTTAGTAGTGGTGCCAGTAGGCTTACTCTACATCAGTAGTGGTGCCAGTAGGCTTACTCTAGATTAGTAGTGGTGCCAGTAGGCTTACTCTAGGTTAGTAGTGGTGCCAGTAGGCTTACTCTAGGTTAGTAGTGGTGCCAGTAGGCTTACTCTAGGTTAGTAGTGGTGCCAGTAGGCTTACTCTAGGTTAGTAGTGGTGCCAGTGGGCTTACTCTACATCAGTAGTGGTGCCAGTAGGCTTACTCTACATCAGTAGTGGTGCCAGTAGGCTTACTCTACATCAGTAGTGGTGCCAGTAGGCTTACTCTACATCAGTAGTGGTGCCAGTAGGCTTACTCTATGTTAGTAGTGGTGCCAGTAGGCTTACTCTACATGAGTAGTGGTGCCAGTAGGCTTACTCTAGGTTAGTAGTGGTGCCAGTAGGCTTACTCTACATCAGTAGTGGTGCCAGTAGGCTTACTCTAGGTTAGTAGTGGTGCCAGTAGGCTTACTCTAGGTTAGTAGTGGTGCCAGTAGGCTTACTCTACATCAGTAGTGGTGCCAGTAGGCTTACTCTACATCAGTAGTGGTGCCAGTAGGCTTACTCTACATCAGTAGTGGTGCCAGTAGGCTTACTCTACATCAGTAGTGGTGCCAGTAGGCTTACTCTATGTTAGTAGTGGTGCCAGTAGGCTTACTCTACATCAGTAGTGGTGCCAGTAGGCTTACTCTACATCAGTAGTGGTGCCAGTAGGCTTACTCTAGGTTAGTAGTGGTGCCAGTAGGCTTACTCTACATCAGTAGTGGTGCCAGTAGGCTTACTCTAGGTTAGTAGTGGTGCCAGTAGGCTTACTCTACATCAGTAGTGGTGCCAGTAGGCTTACTCTACATCAGTAGTGGTGCCAGTAGGCTTACTCTAGGTTAGTAGTGGTGCCAGTAGGCTTACTCTACATCAGTAGTGGTGCCAGTAGGCTTACTCTACGTTTGTAGTGGTGCCAGTAGGCTTACTCTACATCAGTAGTGGTGCCAGTAGGCTTACTCTAGGTTAGTAGTGGTGCCAGTAGGCTTACTCTACATCAGTAGTGGTGCCAGTAGGCTTACTCTACATCAGTAGTGGTGCCAGTAGGCTTACTCTACATCAGTAGTGGTGCCAGTAGGCTTACTCTAGGTTAGTAGTGGTGCCAGTAGGCTTACTCTACATCAGTAGTGGTGCCAGTAGGCTTACTCTAGGTTAGTAGTGGTGCCAGTAGGCTTACTCTACATCAGTAGTGGTGCCAGTAGGCTTACTCTAGGTTAGTAGTGGTGCCAGTAGGCTTACTCTAGGTTAGTAGTGGTGCCAGTAGGCTTACTCTACGTTTGTAGTGGTGCCAGTAGGCTTACTCTAGGTTAGTAGTGGTGCCAGTAGGCTTACTCTACATCAGTAGTGGTGCCAGTAGGCTTACTCTACATCAGTAGTGGTGCCAGTAGGCTTACTCTAGGTTAGTAGTGGTGCCAGTAGGCTTACTCTACATCAGTAGTGGTGCCAGTAGGCTTACTCTACGTTTGTAGTGGTGCCAGTAGGCTTACTCTACATCAGTAGTGGTGCCAGTAGGCTTACTCTAGGTTAGTAGTGGTGCCAGTAGGCTTACTCTACATCAGTAGTGGTGCCAGTAGGCTTACTCTACATCAGTAGTGGTGCCAGTAGGCTTACTCTACATCAGTAGTGGTGCCAGTAGGCTTACTCTAGGTTAGTAGTGGTGCCAGTAGGCTTACTCTACATCAGTAGTGGTGCCAGTAGGCTTACTCTAGGTTAGTAGTGGTGCCAGTAGGCTTACTCTACATCAGTAGTGGTGCCAGTAGGCTTACTCTAGGTTAGTAGTGGTGCCAGTAGGCTTACTCTACATCAGTAGTGGTGCCAGTAGGCTTACTCTAGGTTAGTAGTGGTGCCAGTAGGCTTACTCTACATCAGTAGTGGTGCCAGTAGGCTTACTCTACATCAGTAGTGGTGCCAGTAGGCTTACTCTACATCAGTAGTGGTGCCAGTAGGCTTACTCTACATCAGTAGTGGTGCCAGTAGGCTTACTCTAGGTTAGTAGTGGTGCCAGTAGGCTTACTCTACATCAGTAGTGGTGCCAGTAGGCTTACTCTATGTTAGTAGTGGTGCCAGTAGGCTTACTCTAGGTTAGTAGTGGTGCCAGTAGACTTACTCTACGTTTGTAGTGGTGCCAGTAGGCTTACTCTACATCAGTAGTGGTGCCAGTAGGCTTACTCTACATCAGTAGTGGTGTCAGTAGGCTTACTCTATGTTAGTAGTGGTGCCAGTAGGCTTACTCTACATTAGTAGTGGTGCCAGTAGGCTTACTCTACATTAGTAGTGGTGCCAGTAGGCTTACTCTACATTAGTAGTGGTGCCAGTAGGCTTACTCTACGTCTGTAGTGGTGTCAGTAGGCTTACTCTACATTAGTAGTGGTGTCAGCTGGCTGACTCTACGTTAGTAGTGGTGCCAGTAGGCTTACTCTACGTTAGTAGTGGTGCCAGTAGGCTTACTCTACATTAGTAGTGGTGCCAGTAGGCTTACTCTACATCAGTAGTGGTGCCAGTAGGCTTACTCTACATCAGTAGTGGTGCCAGTAGGCTTACTCTAGGTTAGTAGTGGTGCCAGTAGGCTTACTCTACATCAGTAGTGGTGCCAGTAGGCTTACTCTACATCAGTAGTGGTGCCAGTAGGCTTACTCTACATCAGTAGTGGTGCCAGTAGGCTTACTCTAGGTTAGTAGTGGTGCCAGTAGGCTTACTCTACATCAGTAGTGGTGCCAGTAGGCTTACTCTAGGTTAGTAGTGGTGCCAGTAGGCTTACTCTACATCAGTAGTGGTGCCAGTAGGCTTACTCTAGGTTAGTAGTGGTGCCAGTAGGCTTACTCTACATCAGTAGTGGTGCCAGTAGGCTTACTCTACATCAGTAGTGGTGCCAGTAGGCTTACTCTAGGTTAGTAGTGGTGCCAGTAGGCTTACTCTACATCAGTAGTGGTGCCAGTAGGCTTACTCTAGGTTAGTAGTGGTGCCAGTAGGCTTACTCTACATCAGTAGTGGTGCCAGTAGGCTTACTCTAGGTTAGTAGTGGTGCCAGTAGGCTTACTCTACATCAGTAGTGGTGCCAGTAGGCTTACTCTAGGTTAGTAGTGGTGCCAGTAGGCTTACTCTACATCAGTAGTGGTGCCAGTAGGCTTACTCTACATCAGTAGTGGTGCCAGTAGGCTTACTCTACATCAGTAGTGGTGCCAGTAGGCTTACTCTACATCAGTAGTGGTGCCAGTAGGCTTACTCTAGGTTAGTAGTGGTGCCAGTAGGCTTACTCTACATCAGTAGTGGTGCCAGTAGGCTTACTCTATGTTAGTAGTGGTGCCAGTAGGCTTACTCTAGGTTAGTAGTGGTGCCAGTAGGCTTACTCTACGTTTGTAGTGGTGCCAGTAGGCTTACTCTACATCAGTAGTGGTGCCAGTAGGCTTACTCTACATCAGTAGTGGTGTCAGTAGGCTTACTCTATGTTAGTAGTGGTGCCAGTAGGCTTACTCTACATTAGTAGTGGTGCCAGTAGGCTTACTCTACATTAGTAGTGGTGCCAGTAGGCTTACTCTACATTAGTAGTGGTGCCAGTAGGCTTACTCTACGTCTGTAGTGGTGTCAGTAGGCTTACTCTACATTAGTAGTGGTGTCAGCTGGCTGACTCTACGTTAGTAGTGGTGCCAGTAGGCTTACTCTACGTTAGTAGTGGTGCCAGTAGGCTTACTCTACATTAGTAGTGGTGCCAGTAGGCTTACTCTACATTAGTAGTGGTGCCAGTAGGCTTACTCTACGTCTGTAGTGGTGTCAGTAGGCTTACTCTACATTAGTAGTGGTGTCAGCTGGCTGACTCTACGTTAGTAGTGGTGCCAGTAGGCTTACTCTACGTTTGTAGTGGTGCCAGTAGGCTTACTCTACATTAGTAGTGGTGCCAGTAGGCTTACTCTATGTTAGTAGTGGTGCCAGTAGGCTTACTCTACATTAGTAGTGGTGCCAGTAGGCTTACTCTACGTTTGTAGTGGTGTCAGTAGGCTGACTCTACATTAGTAGTGGTGCCAGTAGGCTTACTCTACATTAGTAGTGGTGCCAGTAGGCTTACTCTACATTAGTAGTGGTGCCAGTAGGCTTACTCTACGTCTGTAGTGGTGTCAGTAGGCTGACTCTACATTAGTAGTGGTGCCAGTAGGCTTACTCTACATTAGTAGTGGTGCCAGTAGGCTTACTCTACATTAGTAGTGGTGCCAGTAGGCTTACTCTACGTTTGTAGTGGTGTCAGTAGGCTGACTCTACATTAGTAGTGGTGCCAGTAGGCTTACTCTACATTAGTAGTGGTGCCAGTAGGCTTACTCTACATTAGTAGTGGTGTCAGCTGGCTGACTCTACGTTAGTAGTGGTGCCAGTAGGCTTACTCTACGTTTGTAGTGGTGCCAGTAGGCTTACTCTACATTAGTAGTGGTGCCAGTAGGCTTACTCTATGTTAGTAGTGGTGTCAGTAGGCTTACTCTACGTTAGTAGTGGTGCCAGTAGGCTTACTCTACATTAGTAGTGGTGCCAGTAGGCTTACTCTACATTAGTAGTGGTGCCAGTAGGCTTACTCTATGTTAGTAGTGGTGTCAGTAGGCTTACTCTATGTTAGTAGTGGTGCCAGTAGGCTTACTCTATGTTAGTAGTGGTGCCAGTAGGCTTACTCTACATTAGTAGTGGTGCCAGTAGGCTTACTCTACATCAGTAGTGGTGTCAGTAGGCTTACTCTATGTTAGTAGTGGTGCCAGTAGGCTTACTCTAGGTTAGTAGTGGTGCCAGTAGGCTGACTCTAGGTTAGTAGTGGTGCCAGTAGGCTTACTCTACATCAGTAGTGGTGCCAGTAGGCTTACTCTACATCAGTAGTGGTGTCAGTAGGCTTACTCTACATCAGTAGTGGTGCCAGTAGGCTGACTCTAGGTTAGTAGTGGTGCCAGTAGGCTGACTCTAGGTTAGTATTGGTGCCAGTAGGCTGACTCTAGGTTAGTAGTGGTGCCAGTAGGCTGACTCTAGGTTAGTAGTGGTGCCAGTAGGCTTACTCTAGGTTAGTAGTGGTGCCAGTAGGCTTACTCTACATCAGTAGTGGTGCCAGTAGGCTTACTCTACATCAGTAGTGGTGTCAGTAGGCTTACTCTACATCAGTAGTGGTGCCAGTAGGCTTACTCTACATCAGTAGTGGTGCCAGTAGGCTTACTCTACATCAGTAGTGGTGCCAGTAGGCTTACTCTATGTTAGTAGTGGTGCCAGTAGGCTTACTCTACATCAGTAGTGGTGCCAGTAGGCTTACTCTAGGTTAGTAGTGGTGCCAGTAGGCTTACTCTACATCAGTAGTGGTGCCAGTAGGCTTACTCTACATCAGTAGTGGTGCCAGTAGGCTTACTCTAGGTTAGTAGTGGTGTCAGTAGGCTTACTCTACATCAGTAGTGGTGCCAGTAGGCTTACTCTATGTTAGTAGTGGTGCCAGTAGGCTTACTCTACATCAGTAGTGGTGCCAGTAGGCTTACTCTAGGTTAGTAGTGGTGCCAGTAGGCTTACTCTACATTAGTAGTGGTGCCAGTAGGCTTACTCTATGTTAGTAGTGGTGCCAGTAGGCTTACTCTACATTAGTAGTGGTGCCAGTAGGCTTACTCTACATCAGTAGTGGTGCCAGTAGGCTTACTCTACATCAGTAGTGGTGCCAGTAGGCTTACTCTATGTTAGTAGTGGTGCCAGTAGGCTTACTCTACATCAGTAGTGGTGCCAGTAGGCTTACTCTAGGTTAGTAGTGGTGCCAGTAGGCTTACTCTACATCAGTAGTGGTGCCAGTAGGCTTACTCTACATCAGTAGTGGTGCCAGTAGGCTTACTCTACATCAGTAGTGGTGTCAGTAGGCTTACTCTATGTTAGTAGTGGTGCCAGTAGGCTTACTCTACATTAGTAGTGGTGCCAGTAGGCTTACTCTACATTAGTAGTGGTGCCAGTAGGCTTACTCTACATTAGTAGTGGTGCCAGTAGGCTTACTCTACGTCTGTAGTGGAGTCAGTAGGCTTACTCTACATTAGTAGTGGTGTCAGCTGGCTGACTCTAGGTTAGTAGTGGTGCCAGTAGGCTTACTCTACATCAGTAGTGGTGCCAGTAGGCTTACTCTAGGTTAGTAGTGGTGCCAGTAGGCTTACTCTACATCAGTAGTGGTGCCAGTAGGCTTACTCTAGGTTAGTAGTGGTGCCAGTACGCTTACTCTAGGTTAGTAGTGGTGCCAGTAGGCTTACTCTACATCAGTAGTGGTGCCAGTAGGCTTACTCTACATCAGTAGTGGTGCCAGTAGGCTTACTCTACATCAGTAGTGGTGCCAGTAGGCTTACTCTACATCAGTAGTGGTGCCAGTAGGCTTACTCTAGGTTAGTAGTGGTGCCAGTAGGCTTACTCTACATCAGTAGTGGTGCCAGTAGGCTTACTCTATGTTAGTAGTGGTGCCAGTAGGCTTACTCTAGGTTAGTAGTGGTGCCAGTAGGCTTACTCTACGTTTGTAGTGGTGCCAGTAGGCTTACTCTACATCAGTAGTGGTGCCAGTAGGCTTACTCTACATCAGTAGTGGTGTCAGTAGGCTTACTCTATGTTAGTAGTGGTGCCAGTAGGCTTACTCTACATTAGTAGTGGTGCCAGTAGGCTTACTCTACATTAGTAGTGGTGCCAGTAGGCTTACTCTACATTAGTAGTGGTGCCAGTAGGCTTACTCTACGTCTGTAGTGGTGTCAGTAGGCTTACTCTACATTAGTAGTGGTGTCAGCTGGCTGACTCTACGTTAGTAGTGGTGCCAGTAGGCTTACTCTACGTTAGTAGTGGTGCCAGTAGGCTTACTCTACATTAGTAGTGGTGCCAGTAGGCTTACTCTACATTAGTAGTGGTGCCAGTAGGCTTACTCTACGTCTGTAGTGGTGTCAGTAGGCTTACTCTACATTAGTAGTGGTGTCAGCTGGCTGACTCTACGTTAGTAGTGGTGCCAGTAGGCTTACTCTACGTTTGTAGTGGTGCCAGTAGGCTTACTCTACATTAGTAGTGGTGCCAGTAGGCTTACTCTATGTTAGTAGTGGTGCCAGTAGGCTTACTCTACATTAGTAGTGGTGCCAGTAGGCTTACTCTACGTTTGTAGTGGTGCCAGTAGGCTTACTCTAGGTTAGTAGTGGTGCCAGTAGGCTTACTCTACGTTTGTAGTGGTGCCAGTAGGCTTACTCTAGGTTAGTAGTGGTGCCAGTAGGCTTACTCTACATCAGTAGTGGTGCCAGTAGGCTTACTCTACATCAGTAGTGGTGCCAGTAGGCTTACTCTAGGTTAGTAGTGGTGCCAGTAGGCTTACTCTACATCAGTAGTGGTGCCAGTAGGCTTACTCTACGTTTGTAGTGGTGCCAGTAGGCTTACTCTACATCAGTAGTGGTGCCAGTAGGCTTACTCTAGGTTAGTAGTGGTGCCAGTAGGCTTACTCTACGTTTGTAGTGGTGCCAGTAGGCTTACTCTACATTAGTAGTGGTGCCAGTAGGCTTACTCTATGTTAGTAGTGGTGTCAGTAGGCTTACTCTACGTTAGTAGTGGTGCCAGTAGGCTTACTCTACATTAGTAGTGGTGCCAGTAGGCTTACTCTACATTAGTAGTGGTGCCAGTAGGCTTACTCTATGTTAGTAGTGGTGTCAGTAGGCTTACTCTATGTTAGTAGTGGTGCCAGTAGGCTTACTCTATGTTAGTAGTGGTGCCAGTAGGCTTACTCTACATTAGTAGTGGTGCCAGTAGGCTTACTCTACATCAGTAGTGGTGTCAGTAGGCTTACTCTATGTTAGTAGTGGTGCCAGTAGGCTTACTCTAGGTTAGTAGTGGTGCCAGTAGGCTGACTCTAGGTTAGTAGTGGTGCCAGTAGGTAGTGGTGCCAGTAGGCTTACTCTACATCAGTAGTGGTGTCAGTAGGCTTACTCTACATCAGTAGTGGTGCCAGTAGGCTGACTCTAGGTTAGTAGTGGTGCCAGTAGGCTTACTCTACATCAGTAGTGGTGCCAGTAGGCTTACTCTACATCAGTAGTGGTGCCAGTAGGCTTACTCTAGGTTAGTAGTGGTGCCAGTAGGCTTACTCTACATCAGTAGTGGTGCCAGTAGGCTTACTCTACGTTTGTAGTGGTGCCAGTAGGCTTACTCTACATTAGTAGTGGTGTCAGCTGGCTGACTCTACGTTAGTAGTGGTGCCAGTAGGCTTACTCTACGTTTGTAGTGGTGCCAGTAGGCTTACTCTACATTAGTAGTGGTGCCAGTAGGCTTACTCTATGTTAGTAGTGGTGTCAGTAGGCTTACTCTACGTTAGTAGTGGTGCCAGTAGGCTTACTCTACATTAGTAGTGGTGCCAGTAGGCTTACTCTACATTAGTAGTGGTGCCAGTAGGCTTACTCTATGTTAGTAGTGGTGTCAGTAGGCTTACTCTATGTTAGTAGTGGTGCCAGTAGGCTTACTCTATGTTAGTAGTGGTGCCAGTAGGCTTACTCTACATTAGTAGTGGTGCCAGTAGGCTTACTCTACATCAGTAGTGGTGTCAGTAGGCTTACTCTATGTTAGTAGTGGTGCCAGTAGGCTTACTCTAGGTTAGTAGTGGTGCCAGTAGGCTGACTCTAGGTTAGTAGTGGTGCCAGTAGGCTTACTCTACATCAGTAGTGGTGCCAGTAGGCTTACTCTACATCAGTAGTGGTGTCAGTAGGCTTACTCTACATCAGTAGTGGTGCCAGTAGGCTGACTCTAGGTTAGTAGTGGTGCCAGTAGGCTGACTCTAGGTTAGTATTGGTGCCAGTAGGCTGACTCTAGGTTAGTAGTGGTGCCAGTAGGCTGACTCTAGGTTAGTAGTGGTGCCAGTAGGCTTACTCTAGGTTAGTAGTGGTGCCAGTAGGCTTACTCTACATCAGTAGTGGTGCCAGTAGGCTTACTCTACATCAGTAGTGGTGTCAGTAGGCTTACTCTACATCAGTAGTGGTGCCAGTAGGCTTACTCTACATCAGTAGTGGTGCCAGTAGGCTTACTCTACATCAGTAGTGGTGCCAGTAGGCTTACTCTATGTTAGTAGTGGTGCCAGTAGGCTTACTCTACATCAGTAGTGGTGCCAGTAGGCTTACTCTAGGTTAGTAGTGGTGCCAGTAGGCTTACTCTACATCAGTAGTGGTGCCAGTAGGCTTACTCTACATCAGTAGTGGTGCCAGTAGGCTTACTCTAGGTTAGTAGTGGTGTCAGTAGGCTTACTCTACATCAGTAGTGGTGCCAGTAGGCTTACTCTATGTTAGTAGTGGTGCCAGTAGGCTTACTCTACATCAGTAGTGGTGCCAGTAGGCTTACTCTAGGTTAGTAGTGGTGCCAGTAGGCTTACTCTACATTAGTAGTGGTGCCAGTAGGCTTACTCTATGTTAGTAGTGGTGCCAGTAGGCTTACTCTACATTAGTAGTGGTGCCAGTAGGCTTACTCTACATCAGTAGTGGTGCCAGTAGGCTTACTCTACATCAGTAGTGGTGCCAGTAGGCTTACTCTATGTTAGTAGTGGTGCCAGTAGGCTTACTCTACATCAGTAGTGGTGCCAGTAGGCTTACTCTAGGTTAGTAGTGGTGCCAGTAGGCTTACTCTACATCAGTAGTGGTGCCAGTAGGCTTACTCTACATCAGTAGTGGTGCCAGTAGGCTTACTCTACATCAGTAGTGGTGTCAGTAGGCTTACTCTATGTTAGTAGTGGTGCCAGTAGGCTTACTCTACATTAGTAGTGGTGCCAGTAGGCTTACTCTACATTAGTAGTGGTGCCAGTAGGCTTACTCTACATTAGTAGTGGTGCCAGTAGGCTTACTCTACGTCTGTAGTGGAGTCAGTAGGCTTACTCTACATTAGTAGTGGTGTCAGCTGGCTGACTCTAGGTTAGTAGTGGTGCCAGTAGGCTTACTCTACATCAGTAGTGGTGCCAGTAGGCTTACTCTAGGTTAGTAGTGGTGCCAGTAGGCTTACTCTACATCAGTAGTGGTGCCAGTAGGCTTACTCTAGGTTAGTAGTGGTGCCAGTACGCTTACTCTAGGTTAGTAGTGGTGCCAGTAGGCTTACTCTACATCAGTAGTGGTGCCAGTAGGCTTACTCTACATCAGTAGTGGTGCCAGTAGGCTTACTCTACATCAGTAGTGGTGCCAGTAGGCTTACTCTACATCAGTAGTGGTGCCAGTAGGCTTACTCTAGGTTAGTAGTGGTGCCAGTAGGCTTACTCTACATCAGTAGTGGTGCCAGTAGGCTTACTCTATGTTAGTAGTGGTGCCAGTAGGCTTACTCTAGGTTAGTAGTGGTGCCAGTAGGCTTACTCTACGTTTGTAGTGGTGCCAGTAGGCTTACTCTACATCAGTAGTGGTGCCAGTAGGCTTACTCTACATCAGTAGTGGTGTCAGTAGGCTTACTCTATGTTAGTAGTGGTGCCAGTAGGCTTACTCTACATTAGTAGTGGTGCCAGTAGGCTTACTCTACATTAGTAGTGGTGCCAGTAGGCTTACTCTACATTAGTAGTGGTGCCAGTAGGCTTACTCTACGTCTGTAGTGGTGTCAGTAGGCTTACTCTACATTAGTAGTGGTGTCAGCTGGCTGACTCTACGTTAGTAGTGGTGCCAGTAGGCTTACTCTACGTTAGTAGTGGTGCCAGTAGGCTTACTCTACATTAGTAGTGGTGCCAGTAGGCTTACTCTACATTAGTAGTGGTGCCAGTAGGCTTACTCTACGTCTGTAGTGGTGTCAGTAGGCTTACTCTACATTAGTAGTGGTGTCAGCTGGCTGACTCTACGTTAGTAGTGGTGCCAGTAGGCTTACTCTACGTTTGTAGTGGTGCCAGTAGGCTTACTCTACATTAGTAGTGGTGCCAGTAGGCTTACTCTATGTTAGTAGTGGTGCCAGTAGGCTTACTCTACATTAGTAGTGGTGCCAGTAGGCTTACTCTACGTTTGTAGTGGTGCCAGTAGGCTTACTCTAGGTTAGTAGTGGTGCCAGTAGGCTTACTCTACGTTTGTAGTGGTGCCAGTAGGCTTACTCTAGGTTAGTAGTGGTGCCAGTAGGCTTACTCTACATCAGTAGTGGTGCCAGTAGGCTTACTCTACATCAGTAGTGGTGCCAGTAGGCTTACTCTAGGTTAGTAGTGGTGCCAGTAGGCTTACTCTACATCAGTAGTGGTGCCAGTAGGCTTACTCTACGTTTGTAGTGGTGCCAGTAGGCTTACTCTACATCAGTAGTGGTGCCAGTAGGCTTACTCTAGGTTAGTAGTGGTGCCAGTAGGCTTACTCTACATCAGTAGTGGTGCCAGTAGGCTTACTCTACATCAGTAGTGGTGCCAGTAGGCTTACTCTACATCAGTAGTGGTGCCAGTAGGCTTACTCTAGGTTAGTAGTGGTGCCAGTAGGCTTACTCTACATCAGTAGTGGTGCCAGTAGGCTTACTCTAGGTTAGTAGTGGTGCCAGTAGGCTTACTCTACATCAGTAGTGGTGCCAGTAGGCTTACTCTAGGTTAGTAGTGGTGCCAGTAGGCTTACTCTACATCAGTAGTGGTGCCAGTAGGCTTACTCTACATCAGTAGTGGTGCCAGTAGGCTTACTCTACATCAGTAGTGGTGCCAGTAGGCTTACTCTACATCAGTAGTGGTGCCAGTAGGCTTACTCTAGGTTAGTAGTGGTGCCAGTAGGCTTACTCTACATCAGTAGTGGTGCCAGTAGGCTTACTCTATGTTAGTAGTGGTGCCAGTAGGCTTACTCTAGGTTAGTAGTGGTGCCAGTAGGCTTACTCTACGTTTGTAGTGGTGCCAGTAGGCTTACTCTACATCAGTAGTGGTGCCAGTAGGCTTACTCTACATCAGTAGTGGTGTCAGTAGGCTTACTCTATGTTAGTAGTGGTGCCAGTAGGCTTACTCTACATTAGTAGTGGTGCCAGTAGGCTTACTCTACATTAGTAGTGGTGCCAGTAGGCTTACTCTACATTAGTAGTGGTGCCAGTAGGCTTACTCTACGTCTGTAGTGGTGTCAGTAGGCTTACTCTACATTAGTAGTGGTGCCAGTAGGCTTACTCTAGGTTAGTAGTGGTGCCAGTAGGCTTACTCTACATCAGTAGTGGTGCCAGTAGGCTTACTCTACATCAGTAGTGGTGCCAGTAGGCTTACTCTACATCAGTAGTGGTGCCAGTAGGCTTACTCTACATCAGTAGTGGTGCCAGTAGGCTTACTCTAGGTTAGGTGGTAGTAGTGGTGGTGCCAGTAGGCTTACTCTATGTTAGTAGTGGTGCCAGTAGGCTTACTCTAGGTTAGTAGTGGTGCCAGTAGACTTACTCTACGTTTGTAGTGGTGCCAGTAGGCTTACTCTACATCAGTAGTGGTGTCACATCAGTAGTGGTGTCAGTAGGCTTACTCTATGTTAGTAGTGGTGCCAGTAGGCTTACTCTACATTAGTAGTGGTGCCAGTAGGCTTACTCTACATTAGTAGTGGTGCCAGTAGGCTTACTCTACATTAGTAGTGGTGCCAGTAGGCTTACTCTACGTCTGTAGTGGAGTCAGTAGGCTTACTCTACATTAGTAGTGGTGTCAGTGGCTGACTCTAGGTTAGTAGTGGTGCCAGTAGGCTTACTCTACATCAGTAGTGGTGCCAGTAGGCTTACTCTAGGTTAGTAGTGGTGCCAGTAGGCTTACTCTACATCAGTAGTGGTGCCAGTAGGCTTACTCTAGGTTAGTAGTGGTGCCAGTACGCTTACTCTAGGTTAGTAGTGGTGCCAGTAGGCTTACTCTACATCAGTAGTGGTGCCAGTAGGCTTACTCTACATCAGTAGTGGTGCCAGTAGGCTTACTCTACATCAGTAGTGGTGCCAGTAGGCTTACTCTACATCAGTAGTGGTGCCAGTAGGCTTACTCTAGTTAGTAGTGGTGCCAGTAGGCTTACTCTACATCAGTAGTGGTGCCAGTAGGCTTACTCTATGTTAGTAGTGGTGCCAGTAGGCTTACTCTAGGTTAGTAGTGGTGCCAGTAGGCTTACTCTACGTTTGTAGTGGTGCCAGTAGGCTTACTCTACATCAGTAGTGGTGCCAGTAGGCTTACTCTACATCAGTAGTGGTGTCAGTAGGCTTACTCTATGTTAGTAGTGGTGCCAGTAGGCTTACTCTACATTAGTAGTGGTGCCAGTAGGCTTACTCTACATTAGTAGTGGTGCCAGTAGGCTTACTCTACATTAGTAGTGGTGCCAGTAGGCTTACTCTACGTCTGTAGTGGTGTCAGTAGGCTTACTCTACATTAGTAGTGGTGTCAGCTGGCTGACTCTACGTTAGTAGTGGTGCCAGTAGGCTTACTCTACGTTAGTAGTGGTGCCAGTAGGCTTACTCTACATTAGTAGTGGTGCCAGTAGGCTTACTCTACATTAGTAGTGGTGCCAGTAGGCTTACTCTACGTCTGTAGTGGTGTCAGTAGGCTTACTCTACATTAGTAGTGGTGTCAGCTGGCTGACTCTAGTAGTGGTGCCAGTAGGCTTACTCTACGTTTGTAGTGGTGCCAGTAGGCTTACTCTACATTAGTAGTGGTGCCAGTAGGCTTACTCTATGTTAGTAGTGGTGCCAGTAGGCTTACTCTACATTAGTAGTGGTGCCAGTAGGCTTACTCTACATTTGTAGTGGTGTCAGTAGGCTGACTCTACATTAGTAGTGGTGCCAGTAGGCTTACTCTACATTAGTAGTGGTGCCAGTAGGCTTACTCTACATTAGTAGTGGTGCCAGTAGGCTTACTCTACGTCTGTAGTGGTGTCAGTAGGCTTACTCTACATTAGTAGTGGTGTCAGCTGGCTGACTCTACGTTAGTAGTGGTGCCAGTAGGCTTACTCTACGTTTGTAGTGGTGCCAGTAGGCTTACTCTACATTAGTAGTGGTGCCAGTAGGCTTACTCTATGTTAGTAGTGGTGTCAGTAGGCTTACTCTACGTTAGTAGTGGTGCCAGTAGGCTTACTCTACATTAGTAGTGGTGCCAGTAGGCTTACTCTACATTAGTAGTGGTGCCAGTAGGCTTACTCTATGTTAGTAGTGGTGTCAGTAGGCTTACTCTATGTTAGTAGTGGTGCCAGTAGGCTTACTCTATGTTAGTAGTGGTGCCAGTAGGCTTACTCTACATTAGTAGTGGTGCCAGTAGGCTTACTCTACATCAGTAGTGGTGTCAGTAGGCTTACTCTATGTTAGTAGTGGTGCCAGTAGGCTTACTCTAGGTTAGTAGTGGTGCCAGTAGGCTGACTCTAGGTTAGTAGTGGTGCCAGTAGGCTTACTCTACATCAGTAGTGGTGCCAGTAGGCTTACTCTACATCAGTAGTGGTGTCAGTAGGCTTACTCTACATCAGTAGTGGTGCCAGTAGGCTGACTCTAGGTTAGTAGTGGTGCCAGTAGGCTGACTCTAGGTTAGTATTGGTGCCAGTAGGCTGACTCTAGGTTAGTAGTGGTGCCAGTAGGCTGACTCTAGGTTAGTAGTGGTGCCAGTAGGCTTACTCTAGGTTAGTAGTGGTGCCAGTAGGCTTACTCTACATCAGTAGTGGTGCCAGTAGGCTTACTCTACATCAGTAGTGGTGTCAGTAGGCTTACTCTACATCAGTAGTGGTGCCAGTAGGCTTACTCTACATCAGTAGTGGTGCCAGTAGGCTTACTCTACATCAGTAGTGGTGCCAGTAGGCTTACTCTATGTTAGTAGTGGTGCCAGTAGGCTTACTCTACATCAGTAGTGGTGCCAGTAGGCTTACTCTAGGTTAGTAGTGGTGCCAGTAGGCTTACTCTACATCAGTAGTGGTGCCAGTAGGCTTACTCTACATCAGTAGTGGTGCCAGTAGGCTTACTCTAGGTTAGTAGTGGTGTCAGTAGGCTTACTCTACATCAGTAGTGGTGCCAGTAGGCTTACTCTATGTTAGTAGTGGTGCCAGTAGGCTTACTCTACATCAGTAGTGGTGCCAGTAGGCTTACTCTAGGTTAGTAGTGGTGCCAGTAGGCTTACTCTACATTAGTAGTGGTGCCAGTAGGCTTACTCTATGTTAGTAGTGGTGCCAGTAGGCTTACTCTACATTAGTAGTGGTGCCAGTAGGCTTACTCTACATCAGTAGTGGTGCCAGTAGGCTTACTCTACATCAGTAGTGGTGCCAGTAGGCTTACTCTATGTTAGTAGTGGTGCCAGTAGGCTTACTCTACATCAGTAGTGGTGCCAGTAGGCTTACTCTAGGTTAGTAGTGGTGCCAGTAGGCTTACTCTACATCAGTAGTGGTGCCAGTAGGCTTACTCTACATCAGTAGTGGTGCCAGTAGGCTTACTCTACATCAGTAGTGGTGTCAGTAGGCTTACTCTATGTTAGTAGTGGTGCCAGTAGGCTTACTCTACATTAGTAGTGGTGCCAGTAGGCTTACTCTACATTAGTAGTGGTGCCAGTAGGCTTACTCTACATTAGTAGTGGTGCCAGTAGGCTTACTCTACGTCTGTAGTGGAGTCAGTAGGCTTACTCTACATTAGTAGTGGTGTCAGCTGGCTGACTCTAGGTTAGTAGTGGTGCCAGTAGGCTTACTCTACATCAGTAGTGGTGCCAGTAGGCTTACTCTAGGTTAGTAGTGGTGCCAGTAGGCTTACTCTACATCAGTAGTGGTGCCAGTAGGCTTACTCTAGGTTAGTAGTGGTGCCAGTACGCTTACTCTAGGTTAGTAGTGGTGCCAGTAGGCTTACTCTACATCAGTAGTGGTGCCAGTAGGCTTACTCTACATCAGTAGTGGTGCCAGTAGGCTTACTCTACATCAGTAGTGGTGCCAGTAGGCTTACTCTACATCAGTAGTGGTGCCAGTAGGCTTACTCTAGGTTAGTAGTGGTGCCAGTAGGCTTACTCTACATCAGTAGTGGTGCCAGTAGGCTTACTCTATGTTAGTAGTGGTGCCAGTAGGCTTACTCTAGGTTAGTAGTGGTGCCAGTAGGCTTACTCTACGTTTGTAGTGGTGCCAGTAGGCTTACTCTACATCAGTAGTGGTGCCAGTAGGCTTACTCTACATCAGTAGTGGTGTCAGTAGGCTTACTCTATGTTAGTAGTGGTGCCAGTAGGCTTACTCTACATTAGTAGTGGTGCCAGTAGGCTTACTCTACATTAGTAGTGGTGCCAGTAGGCTTACTCTACATTAGTAGTGGTGCCAGTAGGCTTACTCTACGTCTGTAGTGGTGTCAGTAGGCTTACTCTACATTAGTAGTGGTGTCAGCTGGCTGACTCTACGTTAGTAGTGGTGCCAGTAGGCTTACTCTACGTTAGTAGTGGTGCCAGTAGGCTTACTCTACATTAGTAGTGGTGCCAGTAGGCTTACTCTACATTAGTAGTGGTGCCAGTAGGCTTACTCTACGTCTGTAGTGGTGTCAGTAGGCTTACTCTACATTAGTAGTGGTGTCAGCTGGCTGACTCTACGTTAGTAGTGGTGCCAGTAGGCTTACTCTACGTTTGTAGTGGTGCCAGTAGGCTTACTCTACATTAGTAGTGGTGCCAGTAGGCTTACTCTATGTTAGTAGTGGTGCCAGTAGGCTTACTCTACATTAGTAGTGGTGCCAGTAGGCTTACTCTACGTTTGTAGTGGTGTCAGTAGGCTGACTCTACATTAGTAGTGGTGCCAGTAGGCTTACTCTACATTAGTAGTGGTGCCAGTAGGCTTACTCTACATTAGTAGTGGTGCCAGTAGGCTTACTCTACGTCTGTAGTGGTGTCAGTAGGCTTACTCTACATTAGTAGTGGTGTCAGCTGGCTGACTACGTTAGTAGTGGTGCCAGTAGGCTTACTCTACGTTTGTAGTGGTGCCAGTAGGCTTACTCTACATTAGTAGTGGTGCCAGTAGGCTTACTCTATGTTAGTAGTGGTGTCAGTAGGCTTACTCTACGTTAGTAGTGGTGCCAGTAGGCTTACTCTACATTAGTAGTGGTGCCAGTAGGCTTACTCTACATTAGTAGTGGTGCCAGTAGGCTTACTCTATGTTAGTAGTGGTGTCAGTAGGCTTACTCTATGTTAGTAGTGGTGCCAGTAGGCTTACTCTATGTTAGTAGTGGTGCCAGTAGGCTTACTCTACATTAGTAGTGGTGCCAGTAGGCTTACTCTACATCAGTAGTGGTGTCAGTAGGCTTACTCTATGTTAGTAGTGGTGCCAGTAGGCTTACTCTAGGTTAGTAGTGGTGCCAGTAGGCTGACTCTAGGTTAGTAGTGGTGCCAGTAGGCTTACTCTACATCAGTAGTGGTGCCAGTAGGCTTACTCTACATCAGTAGTGGTGTCAGTAGGCTTACTCTACATCAGTAGTGGTGCCAGTAGGCTGACTCTAGGTTAGTAGTGGTGCCAGTAGGCTGACTCTAGGTTAGTATTGGTGCCAGTAGGCTGACTCTAGGTTAGTAGTGGTGCCAGTAGGCTGACTCTAGGTTAGTAGTGGTGCCAGTAGGCTTACTCTAGGTTAGTAGTGGTGCCAGTAGGCTTACTCTACATCAGTAGTGGTGCCAGTAGGCTTACTCTACATCAGTAGTGGTGTCAGTAGGCTTACTCTACATCAGTAGTGGTGCCAGTAGGCTTACTCTACATCAGTAGTGGTGCCAGTAGGCTTACTCTACATCAGTAGTGGTGCCAGTAGGCTTACTCTATGTTAGTAGTGGTGCCAGTAGGCTTACTCTACATCAGTAGTGGTGCCAGTAGGCTTACTCTAGGTTAGTAGTGGTGCCAGTAGGCTTACTCTACATCAGTAGTGGTGCCAGTAGGCTTACTCTACATCAGTAGTGGTGCCAGTAGGCTTACTCTAGGTTAGTAGTGGTGTCAGTAGGCTTACTCTACATCAGTAGTGGTGCCAGTAGGCTTACTCTATGTTAGTAGTGGTGCCAGTAGGCTTACTCTACATCAGTAGTGGTGCCAGTAGGCTTACTCTAGGTTAGTAGTGGTGCCAGTAGGCTTACTCTACATTAGTAGTGGTGCCAGTAGGCTTACTCTATGTTAGTAGTGGTGCCAGTAGGCTTACTCTACATTAGTAGTGGTGCCAGTAGGCTTACTCTACATCAGTAGTGGTGCCAGTAGGCTTACTCTACATTAGTAGTGGTGCCAGTAGGCTTACTCTATGTTAGTAGTGGTGCCAGTAGGCTTACTCTACATTAGTAGTGGTGCCAGTAGGCTTACTCTACATTAGTAGTGGTGTCAGTAGGCTTACTCTACATTTGTAGTGGTGCCAGTAGGCTTACTCTACATTAGTAGTGGTGCCAGTAGGCTTACTCTACATTAGTAGTGGTGCCAGTAGGCTTACTCTACATCAGTAGTGGTGCCAGTAGGCTTACTCTACATTAGTAGTGGTGCCAGTAGGCTTACTCTATGTTAGTAGTGGTGCCAGTAGGCTTACTCTACATTAGTAGTGGTGCCAGTAGGCTTACTCTACATTAGTAGTGGTGCCAGTAGGCTTACTCTACATTAGTAGTGGTGCCAGTAGGCTTACTCTACATTAGTAGTGGTGCCAGTAGGCTTACTCTATGTTAGTAGTGGTGCCAGTAGGCTTACTCTACATTAGTAGTGGTGCCAGTAGGCTTACTCTACATTAGTAGTGGTGCCAGTAGGCTTACTCTACATTAGTAGTGGTGCCAGTAGGCTTACTCTACGTCTGTAGTGGTGTCAGTAGGCTTACTCTACATTAGTAGTGGTGTCAGCTGGCTGACTCTACGTTAGTAGTGGTGCCAGTAGGCTTACTCTACGTTAGTAGTGGTGCCAGTAGGCTTACTCTACATTAGTAGTGGTGCCAGTAGGCTTACTCTACATTAGTAGTGGTGCCAGTAGGCTTACTCTACGTCTGTAGTGGTGTCAGTAGGCTTACTCTACATTAGTAGTGGTGTCAGTAGGCTTACTCTACGTTTGTAGTGGTGCCAGTAGGCTTACTCTACATTAGTAGTGGTGCCAGTAGGCTTACTCTATGTTAGTAGTGGTGCCAGTAGGCTTACTCTACATTAGTAGTGGTGCCAGTAGGCTTACTCTACGTTTGTAGTGGTGTCAGTAGGCTTACTCTACATTAGTAGTGGTGCCAGTAGGCTTACTCTACATTAGTAGTGGTGCCAGTAGGCTTACTCTACATTAGTAGTGGTGCCAGTAGGCTTACTCTACGTCTGTAGTGGTGTCAGTAGGCTTACTCTACATTAGTAGTGGTGCCAGTAGGCTTACTCTACGTCTGTAGTGGTGTCAGTAGGCTTACTCTACATTAGTAGTGGTGTCAGCTGGCTGACTCTACGTTAGTAGTGGTGCCAGTAGGCTTACTCTACGTTAGTAGTGGTGCCAGTAGGCTTACTCTACATTAGTAGTGGTGCCAGTAGGCTTACTCTACATTAGTAGTGGTGCCAGTAGGCTTACTCTACGTCTGTAGTGGTGTCAGTAGGCTTACTCTACATTAGTAGTGGTGTCAGTAGGCTTACTCTACGTTTGTAGTGGTGCCAGTAGGCTTACTCTACATTAGTAGTGGTGCCAGTAGGCTTACTCTATGTTAGTAGTGGTGCCAGTAGGCTTACTCTACATTAGTAGTGGTGCCAGTAGGCTTACTCTACGTTTGTAGTGGTGTCAGTAGGCTTACTCTACATTAGTAGTGGTGCCAGTAGGCTTACTCTACATTAGTAGTGGTGCCAGTAGGCTTACTCTACATTAGTAGTGGTGCCAGTAGGCTTACTCTACGTCTGTAGTGGTGTCAGTAGGCTTACTCTACATTAGTAGTGGTGTCAGCTGGCTGACTCTACGTTAGTAGTGGTGCCAGTAGGCTTACTCTACGTTTGTAGTGGTGCCAGTAGGCTTACTCTACATTAGTAGTGGTGCCAGTAGGCTTACTCTACATTAGTAGTGGTGCCAGTAGGCTTACTCTACATTAGTAGTGGTGCCAGTAGGCTTACTCTACATTAGTAGTGGTGCCAGTAGGCTTACTCTATGTTAGTAGTGGTGCCAGTAGGCTTACTCTACATTAGTAGTGGTGCCAGTAGGCTTACTCTACATTAGTAGTGGTGCCAGTAGGCTTACTCTACGTCTGTAGTGGTGTCAGTAGGCTTACTCTACATTAGTAGTGGTGTCAGCTGGCTGACTCTACGTTAGTAGTGGTGCCAGTAGGCTTACTCTACATTAGTAGTGGTGCCAGTAGGCTTACTCTACATTAGTAGTGGTGCCAGTAGGCTTACTCTACATTAGTAGTGGTGCCAGTAGGCTTACTCTACGTCTGTAGTGGTGTCAGTAGGCTTACTCTACATTAGTAGTGGTGTCAGTAGGCTTACTCTAGGTTTGTAGTGGTGCCAGTAGGCTTACTCTACATTAGTAGTGGTGCCAGTAGGCTTACTCTATGTTAGTAGTGGTGCCAGTAGGCTTACTCTACATTAGTAGTGGTGCCAGTAGGCTTACACTAGTTTGTAGTGGTGTCAGTAGGCTTACTCTACATTAGTAGTGGTGCCAGTAGGCTTACTCTACATTAGTAGTGGTGCCAGTGGGCTTACTCTACATTAGTAGTGGTGCCAGTAGGCTTACTCTACGTCTGTAGTGGTGTCAGTAGGCTTACTCTACATTAGTAGTGGTGTCAGCTGGCTGACTCTAGGTTAGTAGTGGTGCCAGTAGGCTTACTCTACGTTAGTAGTGGTGCCAGTAGGCTTACTCTACATTAGTAGTGGTGCCAGTAGGCTTACTCTACATTAGTAGTGGTGCCAGTAGGCTTACTCTACGTCTGTAGTGGTGTCAGTAGGCTTACTCTACATTAGTAGTGGTGTCAGTAGGCTTACTCTACGTTTGTAGTGGTGCCAGTAGGCTTACTCTACATTAGTAGTGGTGCCAGTAGGCTTACTCTATGTTAGTAGTGGTGCCAGTAGGCTTACTCTACATTAGTAGTGGTGCCAGTAGGCTTACTCTACGTTTGTAGTGGTGTCAGTAGGCTTACTCTACATTAGTAGTGGTGCCAGTAGGCTTACTCTACATTAGTAGTGGTGCCAGTAGGCTTACTCTACATTAGTAGTGGTGCCAGTAGGCTTACTCTACGTCTGTAGTGGTGTCAGTAGGCTTACTCTACATTAGTAGTGGTGTCAGCTGGCTGACTCTACGTTAGTAGTGGTGCCAGTAGGCTTACTCTACGTTTGTAGTGGTGCCAGTAGGCTTACTCTACATTAGTAGTGGTGCCAGTAGGCTTACTCTATGTTAGTAGTGGTGCCAGTAGGCTTACTCTACATTAGTAGTGGTGCCAGTAGGCTTACTCTACATTAGTAGTGGTGTCAGCTGGCTGACTCTACGTTAGTAGTGGTGCCAGTAGGCTTACTCTACATTAGTAGTGGTGCCAGTAGGCTTACTCTACATTAGTAGTGGTGCCAGTAGGCTTACTCTATGTTAGTAGTGGTGCCAGTAGGCTTACTCTACATTAGTAGTGGTGCCAGTAGGCTTACTCTACATTAGTAGTGGTGCCAGTAGGCTTACTCTACATTAGTAGTGGTGCCAGTAGGCTTACTCTACATTAGTAGTGGTGCCAGTAGGCTTACTCTACATTAGTAGTGGTGCCAGTAGGCTTACTCTATGTTAGTAGTGGTGCCAGTAGGCTTACTCTACATTAGTAGTGGTGCCAGTAGGCTTACTCTATGTTAGTAGTGGTGCCAGTAGGCTTACTCTACATTAGTAGTGGTGCCAGTAGGCTTACTCTACATTAGTAGTGGTGCCAGTAGGCTTACTCTACGTCTGTAGTGGTGTCAGTAGGCTTACTCTACATTAGTAGTGGTGTCAGCTGGCTGACTCTACGTTAGTAGTGGTGCCAGTAGGCTTACTCTACGTCTGTAGTGGTGTCAGTAGGCTTACTCTACATTAGTAGTGGTGTCAGTAGGCTTACTCTACGTTTGTAGTGGTGCCAGTAGGCTTACTCTACATTAGTAGTGGTGCCAGTAGGCTTACTCTATGTTAGTAGTGGTGTCAGTAGGCTTACTCTACATTAGTAGTGGTGTCAGCTGGCTGACTCTACGTTAGTAGTGGTGCCAGTAGGCTTACTCTACGTCTGTAGTGGTGTCAGTAGGCTTACTCTACATTAGTAGTGGTGTCAGTAGGCTTACTCTACGTTTGTAGTGGTGCCAGTAGGCTTACTCTACATTAGTAGTGGTGCCAGTAGGCTTACTCTATGTTAGTAGTGGTGCCAGTAGGCTTACTCTACATTAGTAGTGGTGCCAGTAGGCTTACACTACGTTTGTAGTGGTGTCAGTAGGCTTACTCTACATTAGTAGTGGTGCCAGTAGGCTTACTCTACATTAGTAGTGGTGCCAGTAGGCTTACTCTACATTAGTAGTGGTGCCAGTAGGCTTACTCTACGTCTGTAGTGGTGTCAGTAGGCTTACTCTACATTAGTAGTGGTGTCAGCTGGCTGACTCTACGTTAGTAGTGGTGCCAGTAGGCTTACTCTACGTTAGTAGTGGTGCCAGTAGGCTTACTCTACATTAGTAGTGGTGCCAGTAGGCTTACTCTACATTAGTAGTGGTGCCAGTAGGCTTACTCTACGTCTGTAGTGGTGTCAGTAGGCTTACTCTACATTAGTAGTGGTGTCAGTAGGCTTACTCTACGTTTGTAGTGGTGCCAGTAGGCTTACTCTACATTAGTAGTGGTGCCAGTAGGCTTACTCTATGTTAGTAGTGGTGCCAGTAGGCTTACTCTACATTAGTAGTGGTGCCAGTAGGCTTACTCTACGTTTGTAGTGGTGTCAGTAGGCTTACTCTACATTAGTAGTGGTGCCAGTAGGCTTACTCTACATTAGTAGTGGTGCCAGTAGGCTTACTCTACATTAGTAGTGGTGCCAGTAGGCTTACTCTACGTCTGTAGTGGTGTCAGTAGGCTTACTCTACATTAGTAGTGGTGTCAGCTGGCTGACTCTACGTTAGTAGTGGTGCCAGTAGGCTTACTCTACGTTTGTAGTGGTGCCAGTAGGCTTACTCTACATTAGTAGTGGTGCCAGTAGGCTTACTCTATGTTAGTAGTGGTGCCAGTAGGCTTACTCTACATTAGTAGTGGTGCCAGTAGGCTTACTCTACATTAGTAGTGGTGCCAGTAGGCTTACTCTACGTTAGTAGTGGTGCCAGTAGGCTTACTCTACATTAGTAGTGGTGCCAGTAGGCTTACTCTACATTAGTAGTGGTGTCAGTAGGCTTACTCTACATTAGTAGTGGTGTCAGTAGGCTTACTCTACGTTAGTAGTGGTGCCAGTAGGCTTACTCTACATTAGTAGTGGTGTCAGTAGGCTTACTCTACGTTAGTAGTGGTGCCAGTAGGCTTACTCTACATTAGTAGTGGTGTCAGTAGGCTTACTCTACGTTAGTAGTGGTGCCAGTAGGCTTACTCTACATTAGTAGTGGTGTCAGTAGGCTTACTCTACGTTAGTAGTGGTGCCAGTAGGCTTACTCTACATTAGTAGTGGTGTCAGTAGGCTTACTCTACGTTAGTAGTGGTGCCAGTAGGCTTACTCTACATTAGTAGTGGTGTCAGTAGGCTTACTCTACGTTTGTAGTGGTGCCAGTAGGCTTACTCTACGTTAGTAGTGGTGTCAGTAGGCTTACTCTACGTTAGTAGTGGTGCCAGTAGGCTTACTCTACATTAGTAGTGGTGTCAGTAGGCTTACTCTACATTAGTAGTGGTGCCAGTAGGCTTACTCTACATTAGTAGTGGTGTCAGTAGGCTTACTCTACGTTAGTAGTGGTGCCAGTAGGCTTACTCTACATTAGTAGTGGTGACAGTAGGCTTACTCTACATTAGTAGTGGTGCCAGTAGGCTTACTCTACGTTTGTGTAACGTATAGGAAGTGGATAATCAGACAGGCTGAACTTAGGCCTTAAATGTCTATTTTATGATCCTTATACCAATTTTTGCTGTGGCTTTTTTCAACAGGATGAGGTCTACGACTCGTAAGTCCTCTTTCATCATTTATTGTGAATTCAAAGGGATCTTTCATGTGGGTTGATAAAAAATACAAAAGATTACCATTGAATAATTCAGAATTTAAAAAAACAAATGACCCCCTATTCCCTATGTAGTGCACTACTTTTGACCAGGACCCATAGGGCTCTAGTCAAAATTAGTGCACAGGGGATTAATTAGGGTGCCATTTGAGATTGATTGATTTTGTCCTGCAGAAACCTGGTCAACAGGTTCACAGAGGGAGTCACCCTCAACTACAAATACCTCCAGCGCTTGGAGGGGCGGCTGGACATGAAGAAGCTACAGATAGACAGACTGAACGCTGAAGCGAACTTTGACCTCTCTTCCTGCTGCTGCTATGGTTCTGACTCCTGCTCTGGTGGACCCTCCTGCAGCTACACCTCTGACTCCTGGTCTGAGAGGTCCTCCTGCAGATACACCTCTGACTCCTGCTCTGGGAGGTCCTCCTGCAGCTACACCTCTGACTCCTGGTCTGAGAGGTCCTCCTGCAGATACACCTCTGACTCCTGCTCTGGGAGGTCCTCCTGCGGAAACACCTCTAGAACTAAAACACATTCTAGATCACATTGTAGATCTTCCAGGTCCTCCTCCAGACCTAGTGGTGGTGACTGCAGCACCTGCCGACACTGTAACAAACGGCCGGACAGGTTCCTGGGCGATAGTCTGGATAGTCCCTACCCATTGGATAGCCTGGATTGCCCTCACCCATTGGATAGCCCCAGCCCAGTGGAAAGCCCCAGACAACCATTTAGTCTTAGCCCACTACCAGGAGATGATAAGGGGCACGTCAGATACTACGGCTCCACGCAAGCCTCCAACACCTCCTGCCGTTCGACTCGCCACTCCTCTGAAAATGCCTCCCAATGGTTCTCTCCCAGCCCCTCGAGGTACGTGAATCCTTCTATCTCCTCCCCTAGCTCCTCTAAGTATCTGACTCCTCCCCTAGCACCTCTAATTATCTGACTCCTCCCCTAGCTCCTCTAAGTATCTGACTCCTCCCCTAGCTCCTCTAATTATCTGACTCCTCCCCTAACACCTCTAAGTAACTGACTCCTCCCCTAGCTCCTCTAATTATCTGACTCCTCCCCTAGCTCCTCTAAGTACGTGAATCCTTCTGACTCTCGGCTGCCTCTGGAATATCATCAAAGCCCTCGGCAGCCTACTATTGGTTACTACGACACCACCAAGATGGAGGACAAAGGGGACTATGTTCCTGTGGTTGCTACTACTGTTAAATTTTCACCTGGCTGCAAAGACCGCTCCAACCCCGCTGACTGCTCCGAGACTCAGAAGGCCAACTGTGTAGACCATTCCAAGACTCCGATGACAGTGTTTGAGATCGTTCCAGGGAAAAGTGACCCACCTGTCCTGCACAGCTGGAACCAACGACGCCTAGAGGTAAATGTGCAACAGAAGGTCTGTATAAATTACCCTTTAAAATGTCTCTGCGTCCCAAATGGCAATTTATCCCCCATAGATCTCTGGTCTAAGGTAGTGTGCACTATATATATGTACGTAGGGAATAGGGTGCCATAGGGCTCTGGTCTAAAGTAGTGCACTATTGGGGAATAGGGTGCCATAGGGCTCTGGTCTAAAGTAGAGCACTTTATGGGGAATCGGGTGCCATAGGGCTCTGGTCTAAAGTAGTGCACTATATATATGTATGTAGGGAATAGGGTGCCATAGGGCTCTGGTCTAAAGTAGTGCACTATATATATGTACGTAGGGAATAGGGTGCCATAGGGCTCTGGTCTAAAGTAGTGCACTATATATATGTACGTAGGGAATAGGGTGCCATAGGGCTCTGGTCTAAAGTAGTGCACTATATATATGTACGTAGGGAATAGGGTGCCATAGGGCTCTGGTCTAAAGTAGTGCACTATATATATGTACGTAGGGAATAGGGTGCCTTTTTGGACGCACACCCTGTTGAGGAGTTGTTGGGTTTGGTGGTAATCTGATGTAATCTGATGTAATCTAATGTAATCTAATGTAATCTAATCTAATTTAATGTAATCTGATGTAATCTAATGTAATCTGATGTAATCTAATGTAATCTAATGTAATCTGATGTAATCTGATGTAATCTAATGTAATCTGATGTAATCTGATGTAATCTAATGTAATCTGATGTAATCTAATGTAATCTAATGTAATCTGATGTAATCTGATGTAATCTAATGTAATCTGATGTAATCTGATGTAATCTAATGTAATCTGATGTAATCTAATGTAATTTAATGTAATCTGATGTAATCTAATGTAATCTAATGTAATCTAATGTAATCTGATGTAATCTAATGTAATCTGATGTAATCTGATGTAATCTGATGTAATCTAATGTAATCTAATGTAATCTAATGTAATCTGATGTAATCTGATGTAATCTAATGTAATCTGATGTAATCTGATGTAATCTAATGTAATCTGATGTAATCTAATGTAATCTAATGTAATCTGATGTAATCTAATGTAATCTAATCTAATTTAATGTAATCTGATGTAATCTAATGTAATCTAATCTAATTTAATGTAATCTGATGTAATCTAATGTAATCTAATGTAATCTGATGTATTCTGATGTAATCTGATGTAATCTAATGTAATCTGATGTAATCTAATGTAATCTAATGTAATCTAATGTAATCTGATGTAATCTAATGTAATCTGATGTAATCTAATGTAATCTAATTTAATGTAATCTAATGTAATCTAATGTAATCTAATCTAATTTAATGTAATTTAATGTAATCTGATGTAATCTAATGTAATCTAATGTAATCTAATGTAATCTGATGTATTCTGATGCAATCTAATGTAATCTGATGTAATCTAATGTAATCTGATCTAATTTAATGTAATCTGATGTAATCTAATCGAAGGTAGCCCATAATGAGAGACTGAAGGGAGGAGGGACCAACACCACCTCTAACCTGACCTCTACCTCCACCCACCTCGAAACCACCCAGTCCACCTCAACCTCATCTCAGGCTAAAACAAGAAGGATCGCCAGGAAAACCACCAGCCTTCCAGACTTCTCCCCGCAGCGTGTCAACAACCCTCCTAGTCTCAGTGGGTTGGAGGGTAAAGGTAAACCCAAGTCTTTATAAGAGTTAACACTACCAAGTTTATCTTCTTTTTGATGCTTGAAGTCACTGCCCCAAATATCAACACTGTAAAAAAAAAAGTACTCCTGCACCCACAATCTGTATTTTTTGGGGTCAAGACAAGCCGTCCATCCGGATGTACCTGCAGGGTGGGGCCCAGATCACCTTCATCACCCAGGATATCCAGGAGAAGCTGGAGTCCCATGTCCGTCGCAAGCAGAGCCAGTGCCTCTGGGGATTCCCCAAGCTGGTTACCAGGTACGTGGGAGACCACCTTGCCGACCTGGCTGCCCAGGCCCCCTCCGCTTCCGGCGACAGCAAGACGGTTAAAATCCCTGGCAAGATCATGGGCAACGTAAGCGACCATGTTGGCCGAGGGCAGCGAAACACAGAGTTGTGTTTCAGGCTGAGTAACAGGACAAGGCCAGGGGAGGAGAGAGAGGAGACCCAGGCTACTAGTCCTGCAGCTACAGCCAAACTCAAGGACAATTTATACAGCTCACCTGCCAACAGCAGGCCTGTGGAGAAGACTCCCTTCACCAGCACCAGCAGCACCACTACTCCCCAGCCAGCCGAGACCCACACTACCAGACCCACCCAGACCAGCCGATCTCTGGACGAGTCCTCCCTCCAGATGGCCCTGAACCCAGTGACCCTGACCCAGGAGAGACGCCAGCTGGAGATGCATGTGAAGAGCTCAAACCCCCCCCTCCCTGGCATGGTGGCCACCAGCCAGACAACCCTTTCCTCAGCAACCAGGCAGCCAACTAGGCAGCCCATCCAGGCAGCAGCCCTCGACCCTCTGAAATGCCCTGCGCTACTAAGGCGGAGGGATCCGTCGGCAGCGGAGGGATACGCGTCTTCTATGGACCCAGAGGCACCGAGGTGTCAAGAGGAGAATCTGGTGATGAAGCCCACATCTTCGGCCACCCCTTCGACCTCCTCAGCCCACCCTCACAGCTCAGCTCTGGAGACTTGGACCGGCATAGACACTGTCTCAGGACCCCGCTCTGCCTCCACCCCCATACGACTGTTGTGTTATGACACGGACACAGAAAGGCTATTTGTGTTTACTACATAGATCTACATGGACTATTTGTTTTGGTACCAGACGATTCAGAACTGATACATTTTCTTTAACTAATAAAAAGGTTTTGCATTTCATAATGGTTGACTTTGACTTGTTCTCGTAATCCATCAGATGTGTCTGTTAAAGGTATCATAATATTAAGTTATGGCCTTTATTAGCATCTTAAGACAATTCCATATTAAGCTAACATACGGAATTGTTTTAAGATGGATCATTTAGCTAATTTTAGGATTCTAGGAGGTATAAAAAAAGACACAGAGTTGAAGTGGGGGAGTTTACATACACCTTAGAGCCAAATACATTTACTGACATTCAATCCTAGTATAAATCCCTGTTTTAGGTCAGTTAGGATCACCACTTTATTTACAGAATGTCAAATGTCAGAATAATACTAGAGACAATTACTTATTTCAGCTTTTATTTCTTTCATCACATTCCCAGTGGGTCAGAAGTTTACATACACTCAATTAGTATTTGGTAGCATTGCCTTTAAATGGTTTAACTTGGGTCAAACGTGTCGGGTAGCCTTCCACAAGCTACCCACAATAAGTTGGGTGAATTTTGGCCCATTCCTCCACGTACTTTTGGTCATGTAGTGTACTTGTTTTGTCCAATTACTGTGAACTTTAAGGTACCATACAGTACCAGTCGAAAGTTAGGACACACCTACTCATTCAAGGGTTTTTCTTTATTTTTACGATTTTCTACTTTCTACAATAATAGTGAAGACATCACAACTATGAAATAACACGTATGGAATCATGTAGTAACCAAAAAAGTGTTCAACAAATCAAAATATATTTTATATTTGAGGTTCTTGAGGGGAAAAGGAAAAAGCACACTGTTATTGATAGTATCACTGATCTTTAATAAGCTTACTTATCGGCCTCACGGCCTTCATCAGAGATTTTGTGAATTAAAAAAATAATTGCACCCTTATGTAGACCTAGCCCCGCCCACATTCGATCAATGCATTAAAAGGGGCTAGAGGCCAAAGAAAAACAAATAAGTGCTACCAAATATAACAATATGCATTTCATAAATATTCAAATAAAGTGTGTAATTAGGACGTATTAAACACGTCTGTAAAACCACTATGAGGACATAGCAAGTTTTAATTAATCATTGGGTACATCGTACGAAAAACATCAGAGTAATCTTAAATAGGGACATATTTCATGTTCAAATGTACAACATAACATACATAGGCATTTCATCATTAAGTCCTTTAGGAAATAATGTCTGGAGGGTGAAAATCCCAAAACATTCCCTTTAACTCAGAGTATTATCCTTCTTTCCACTCCTCTCCTCTTTTGACCTCACCCTCTCACCTTCCCCCCCCCTACTCACAAGGCAGGCAATACGCTCGACCTCATCTTTACTAGATGCTGTTCTTCCACTAACCTCATTGCAACTCCCCTCCAAGTCTCCGACCACTACCTTGTATCCTTTTCCCTCTCGCTCTCATCCAACACTTCCCACACTGCCCCTACTCGGATGGTATCGCGCCGTCCCAACCTTCGCTCTCTCTCCCCCGCTACTCTCTCCTCTTCCATCCTATCATCTCTTCCCTCTGCTCAAACCTTCTTCAACCTATCTCCTGATTCTGCCTCCTCAACCCTCCTCTCCTCCCTTTCTGCATCCTTTGACTCTCTATGTCCCCTATCTTCCAGGCCGGCTCGGTCCTCCCCTCCCGCTCCGTGGCTTGACGACTCATTGCGAGCTCACAGAACAGGGCTCCGGGCAGCCGAGCGGAAATGGAGGAAAACTCGCCTCCCTGCGGACCTGGCATCCTTTCACTCCCTCCTCTCTACATTTTCCTCCTCTGTCTCTGCTGCTAAAGCCACTTTCTACCACTCTAAATTCCAAGCATCTGCCTCTAACCCTAGGAAGCTCTTTGCCACCTTCTCCTCCCTCCTGAATCCTCCTCCCCCTCCCCCCTCCTCCCTCTCTGCAGATGACTTCGTCAACCATTTTGAAAAGAAGGTCGACGACATCCGATCCCCGTTTGCTAAGTCAAACGACACCGCTGGTTCTGCTCACACTGCCCTACCCTGTGCTCTGACCTCTTTCTCCCCTCTCTCTCCAGATGAAATCTCGCGTCTTGTGACGGCCGGCCGCCCAACAACCTGCCCGCTTGACCCTATCCCCTCCCCTCTTCTCCAGACCATTTCCGGAGACCTTCTCCCTTACCTCACCTCGCTCATCAACTCATCCTTGACCGCTGGCTACGTCCCTTCCGTCTTCAAGAGAGCGAGAGTTGCACCCCTTCTGAAAAAACCTACACTCGATCCCTCCGATGTTAACAACTACAGACCAGTATCCCTTCTTTCTTTTCTCTCCAAAACTCTTGAACGTGCCGTCCTTGGTCAGCTCTCCCGCTATCTCTCTCAGAATGACCTTCTTGATCCAAATCAGTCAGGTTTCAAGACTAGTCATTCAACTGAGACTGCTCTTCTCTGTATCACGGAGGCGCTCCGCACCGCTAAAGCTAACTCTCTCTCCTCTGCTCTCATCCTTCTAGACCTATCGGCTGCCTTCGATACTGTGAACCATCAGATCCTCCTCTCCACCCTCTCCGAGTTGGGCATCTCCGGCGCGGCCCACGCTTGGATTGCATCCTACCTGACAGGTCGCTCCTACCAGGTGGCGTGGCGAGAATCTGTCTCCTCACCACGCGCTCTCACCACTGGTGTCCCCCAGGGCTCTGTTCTAGGCCCTCTCCTATTCTCGCTATACACCAAGTCACTTGGCTCTGTCATAACCTCACATGGTCTCTCCTATCATTGCTATGCAGACGACACACAATTAATCTTCTCCTTTCCCCCTTCTGATGACCAGGTGGCGAATCGCATCTCTGCATGTCTGGCAGACATATCAGTGTGGATGACGGATCACCACCTCAAGCTGAACTTCGGCAAGACGGAGCTGCTCTTCCTCCCGGGGAAGGACTGCCCGTTCCATGATCTCGCCATCACGGTTGACAACTCCATTGTGTCCTCCTCCCAGAGCGCTAAGAACCTTGGCGTGATCCTGGACAATACCCTGTCGTTCTCAACTAACATCAAGGAGGTGGCCCGTTCCTGTAGGTTCATGCTCTACAACATCCGCAGAGTACGACCCTGCCTCACACAGGAAGCGGCGCAGGTCCTAATCCAGGCACTTGTCATCTCCCGTCTGGATTACTGCAACTCACTGTTGGCTGGGCTCCCTGCCTGTGCCATTAAACCCCTACAACTCATCCAGAACGCCGCAGCCCGTCTAGTGTTCAACCTTCCCAAGTTCTCTCACGTCACCCCACTCCTCCGCTCTCTCCACTGGCTTCCAGTTGAAGCTCGCATCCGCTACAAGACCATGGTGCTTGCCTACGGAACGGCACCTCAGTACCTCCAGGCTCTGATCAGGCCCTACACCCAAATAAGGGCACTGCGTTCATCCACCTCTGGCCTGCTCGCCTCCCTACCACTGAGGAAGTACAGTTCCCGCTCAGCCCAGTCAAAACTGTTCGCTGCTCTGGCTCCCCAATGGTGGAACAAACTCCCTCACGACGCCAGGACAGCGGAGTCAATCACCACCTTCCGGAGACACCTGAAACCCCATCTCTTTAAGGAATACTTAGGATAGGACAAAGTAATCCTTCTCACACCCCCCCCCCCCTTAAAATATTTAGATGCACTATCGTAAAGTGGCTGTTCCACTGGATGTCATAAGGTGAATGCACCAATTTGTAAGTCGCTCTGGATAAGAGCGTCTGCTAAATGACTTAAATGTAATGTAAATGTATTATTTATATCTATATATCTATTTATATCACCTCCCCTGTCTGATATCTTACCATTCTCTATGCCACAACATCTAAAGGTAGAAATGTCATGTTTTAGGTCATTGAAATGTACTGTGTCTGGATAATCCCTGTCGTTTCTCCTGATCCACAAACAAATCCACCACTTATTGTGTATAGGAGAGGTCACAATTTACGCGATAAATTGGTCCGTGCCAACTGCCAGCCACAAAAGAAAATCAGCCAGGCTCTTTTACGCCCTCTTCCAAATGGTAGCTATAAATGTAGAGGATGCGCACAGTGCAACAATATGATGAAGTGTGAATATTTATGCCACCCACACACAGGAAAACGTTTCCTAATAAATGACATCATTACGTGCTCCACCACCCATGTTATTTACATGATTAAATGTCCATGTGGGCTCTGCTATGTCGGGAAAACCTCTCGATCTCTCAACAGAGAATTTGTGAACACAAAAGTTCAATCAGGAGAAATGACAGGGATTATCCAGTCGCAATTTTTCCTTCCCCGCCAAACCCCATTCGATGGAACGGATGTGGGCGGGGCTAGGTCTACTTAAAAGGTGCTAATTTAACAAAACTCACAAATGCTCTGATGAAGGCTGTGAGGCCGATACGTAAAGCTTAGTAAAGATCAGTGGTACTACCAAGAGCAGTGTGCGGTTTCCTTTTTCATTCATCTGTTACCATGCACCTGCAAAACAATTGCTCAAGATGTGTGAGTGCCTTTTGAATTTAATATTTGACCCTTTGCCTTGATGACAGCTTGGCACACTCTTGGCATTATCTCAACCTTACATTACATAACTTTACAGTTATACACTACAGACACCCTGGTTTTGATTCCAGGCTGTATCACAACCAGCCATGACAATGTTTATTTTGTAACGGTTCGGGCAGCATAGGGCTGACATGCTGACCACACCGCTCGTGCCGTGTGCATTGCAAAATAAATGTACACATGCATGTTAGTCAATCATTGCACCCACACTGCTCGCATGCGCCAACGAGTGTCTGCGTTGCCAGGCGCTAAAATAGAAGTTGCTTCTATTTGTGACGTTGAACGCGATGCAAGTCCTAGTCTATGGTGTTGCCAGGGAACAGCACCCTCTTCGAAAGAAGTAGAAGGTGAAGATCTGCCTCTCTTACTGTGATGTAGGACCCCGTCCTTGAAACATCCTGCAGAGCAGCAGACTCCTCCTCTGGCACACGGCAGCGAGCTGCAGATCCCCTCCTGCAGAGCAGCAGACTCCTCCTCTGGGACACGGCGCGAGCTGCAGATCCCCTCCTGCAGAGCAGCAGACTCCTCCTCTGGGACACGGCGGCGAGCTGCAGATCCCCTCCTGCAGAGCAGCAGACTCCTCCTCTGGGACACGGCGGAGAGCTGCAGATCCCATCCTGGTCCTTGTGTCCATCCATCATGAAGATATGCAGGACACAGGTAGCCTTCACACATCTGAATTCCTCCAGGAGGCAGTCCCAGATGGCCCTGGTCACACAACCGTGCAGTGTTCTACACGTTAACTGTAGCCAATCGTTTTGACGGAATCTCCAGCTACAAGGTATCTGTAGGAATATGGAAGATAATGTCTTTATTAGACTTTTACATCATCAGGTCATTGTGGATTACTAAAGTATAATATCCCTGATAACAAATCATGATAACATTGGATTGATAGATACATGGGCACACACATGTTCATGTGTAGCATGTGACAATAACAGGATCATATCAAGGATAGCATCACAAATGAATACAGAAATACCACTTGGAGCTTGATGATGAGTTGATCATTGGAATCAGCTGTGCAGTACTGAGGAAAAAACAACAATGTGCCTCTTTGAGTCCCCAGGACTGAGAACCACTGCTCTTCATTGGGACCTCTTCATCTGTAGACAGGCCCCTTTGAGTCCTCAGGACTGAGAACCACTGCTCTCCATTGGGACCTCTTCATATGTAGACAGGCCCCTTTGAGTCCTCAGGACTGAGAACCACTGCTCTTCATTGGGACCTCTTCATATGTAGACTGGCCTTCATAGCTCTCTTTATCTGAGGACAGAAAACCTCACAAGAAACAGACTTCATTATAGTGAAGTCACCACAGTGAGTTGTATGTTACTATTATCGCCGTCCTCATAAGAACAGGAACTACACAAAAGTACCTGCCCTTTCCAGAATAGTCTCCTCTCTCACTTTGAGTTGGGGCTGCTGTCCTTTCACCCTCCTCCATGGCTGTTAGCTCGCTACCTACAAATGCTTTCGGATATTTTTTTTTTACAGTGATAAATACATCAAGATAGCTAGTTAATATGAAGTTAGGTAGCTGGTGATATTTCATTCACTTAGCTAGCTATCTATACAGGATGTGAAGTTGTCTAGATAGCTACCTCATTTAGCAGCTCATTTGAGTTAGTTAGCTAATAATAAATCAGGGTTTTTTAAAAACATTTTCAACATGTACTTATTAGCTTTAATAGGTTTTCCCAGCCATGTGGACAATTGGAAACAGGGCAGCAAAGTGTGTTTGCCGCCAGAGGGGTTTAGAGGATATTACTATTGAACTGTGTACCCATTTAGTAACCAGACCTCTATACAAACTTGCAATGCTGAATTATTGAAGCACCATATGCTGCTGGCACGCCCATATGCGATTCGCAATGTGCGGCAATTTACCGCTATCTAGTGTACATGCAGCAGTTTGTGGGCACCGCTGTTTCCCCGTTATAGTGCAGTTCATGTATTGTTTAGTGTTGTGTAAGTGTCTTGCATCGAACATGTTTTTTTAATAATTTTTTTTTTTTAGTTTGCCCCAACAAGATTTACATGCTAAAATCGCCACTTTAAAAAAAAACATATTACATATTTTATTTTTCTTTGAACATTTCCGAAATTCCGTAACCCGGAAGTACTTTTTTGATGTTGCGGACGAGACGCTGGTAAAAGACCTCATCAACGTTTTCCTTCTTGCTCACAAAATGATCAACGATAAATATTGATAATCCTAATTGCAAATGGGCTATGGTAAGAGTTATTTGTCTGGTTACATAGCTAGATAATCATTTCGGTATCTTATATATATATATATATTATTGTTATGTTTAGTTTAATAAACTAGCTACCGAAAAGTGTCTGTGACTGTTTTGACTGGCCAAGGAATGAATATAGTTAACCTAACAAGCATAATTAGCTACATGTCCTTTATATTGATATAACAGCATGGATTATTTTGTTTTAGGTAGTCTGAACTAGTGAGACTGCTGTCGTCTTCTCCGGTACCGCCAGTTGACCGCTCGTCCCCCACCACCATGTCTACGGGGATGGCCTCTGCACCTCTACTGCAGCCTACCAGCAACACAACCCAAGGTTTTATGCTTTTTTACTATTAACTATAATCAATAGGGACGATTGATAACGGAGCTTCGAGCTATTTTGACTGCTTCTGATCTTTTTTGAGTCGTCAAAAGAACGAATTGTTCGACTAATTTCTTTTAAAATTTAATTTGGACAAAAGAACGAGTCAGAATTCATCCGAGGCTGAAACATGACAAAAGAAAGTTGGCTGAGCTGGAACCGTAGCCCGATCCCATAGCAAATTAATGGTGTTTTTACGTTTGCAGAGCCTCTTCTCTGGCACAAAAATGTATCTCTTTTTATTTTACAACTACCATCTGGGTTTTTGAAACGAAACTGAAAAATAACAATTCGTGTAGAAAGTAAACATCCGCACCTCGATGGTGCCAATAGTGCTTATGTCTGCATAAGGAAGTAGGAAACGAATGGCATTTTTGGACTGTTTCTGGTCTAGCGATCGATGACGCTGCCCAACAATATGTAAATAGAAAGAGGAGATTATTCTGATTTAAAATGGTGCCCGATTTGAAAAACATGTAAATATACACATTGTTTGATATTAGGCGAAGTATACCAGAATGCCCCTCCGTATGAAAACAATGGGGGGGGGCTCAGCGTGCAAAAGGTATTTCAGTTGGGGGGAGGGGCTGCTTCTAAGGGCAAAAGGTATTTCAGTTGGGGGGGGGCTGCTCAGCGTTCTAAAAGGGCTGCTCAAAAGGGCAAAAGGTATTTCAGTTGGGGGGTGCTCAGCAAAAGTTCTAAGGGCAAAAGGTATTTCAGTTGGGGGGGGGGCTGCTCAGCTGCTCTAAGGGCAAAAGTTCTAAGGGCAAAAGGTATTTCAGTTGGGGGGGGGGGTATGCTGCAGCGTTCCAAGGGCAAAAGGTATTTCAGTTGGGGGGGGGGCTGCTCAGCGTTCTAAGGGCAAAAGGTATTTCAGTTGGGGGGCTGCTCAGCGTTCTAAGGGCAAAAGGTATTTCAGTTGGGGGGCTGTTCAGGGCAAAAGGTATTTCAGTTGGGGGGGGCTGCTCAGCGTTCTAAGGGCAAAAGGTATTTCAGTTGGGGGGCTGCTCAGCGTTCTAAGGGCAAAAGGTATTTCAGTTGGGGGGGGGGCTGCTCAGCGCTCTAAGGGCAAAAGGTATTTCAGTTGGGGGGCTGCTCAGCGTTCTAAGGGCAAAAGGTATTTCAGTATTTCAGTTGGGGGGGCTGCTCAGCGTTCTAAGGGCAAAAGGTATTTCAGCTGGGGGGGAATCTAAATAAACACATTACGAGATATCTGTTGAAGTAGACAGACATACCTATATTTCCCCTATAGGAAACAATGGTACGACCGGTCTCATTGTCAACTATCGAGAAGCAGGCATTGTGACACAATAAACTGGGAATAGAATGTTTGGAAGGCGAGTTGGTGCTCAATATAACTACTAGGAGCTGGTAGGGTGAAAAATGCACCAAAATAATGCCGGTTTTTTAGTGATTTCCTAAAAAAACTACAAGCATTTGGGACATATGGTAATATTATGAAACTGGGCTCCATGGCATATGCACTGAATTAGATTTTATCTGGAAAATGTGTCCAGCCTACCCAGTGTACAGCAGGTCAAATGAATGAGTCACTCTGGGGGGTGGGGGATCCATGACTCTCACAAGTCAGTGGAGAGTTGTTAAAAAAAAAATGACTCGTTCGAACTGCACATCACCATCTTGACGTTCCGATGCTGTTTTCAAATAACTACTGATTCGACACAACAGCGACGCTTGTGTCAAAGTAACAATAACACACTTTATTTTTTACATTTTTTTAACTAGGCAAGTCAGTTAAGATCAAATTCTTATTTTCAATGACGGCTTAGGAACAGTGGGTTAACTGGTCTAGGAACAGTGGATTAACTGGCCTAGGAACAGTGGGTTAACTGGCCTAGGAACAGTGGGTTAACTGGTCTAGGAACAGTGGGTTAACTGGCCTAGGAACAGTGGGTTAACTGGAACAGTGGGTTAGGAACAGTGGGTTAACTGGCCTAGGAACAGTGGGTTAACTGGCCTAGGAACAGTGGGTTAACTGGCCTAGGAACAGTGGGTTAACTGGTCTAGGAACAGTGGGTTAACTGGTCTAGGAACAGTGGGTTAACTGGTCTAGGAACAGTGGGTTAACTGGTCTAGGAACAGTGGGTTAACTGGTCTAGGAACAGTGGGTTAACTGGTCTAGGAACAGTGGGTTAACTGGTCTAGGAACAGTGGGTTAACTGGTCTAGGAACAGTGGGTTAACTGGTCTAGGAACAGTGGGTTAACTGCCTGTTCAGGGGCAGAACGACAGATTTGTTCCTTGTCAGATGATGATGCTTTGGACGTCACACTACCATCTGGGAGGTGTCAGAACTTTTATTTTATTTTTATCTAACTAGCTAAGTCAGTTAAGAACAAATTCTGATTTACACTGACTGCCTACCAAAAGGCCTCCTGTGGGGACGGGGATTAAAAGTCCCTGGGGGCATGGATGAGTCTGGTCCTGGGGGCATGGATGAGTCTGGTCCTGGGGGCATGGAGGAGTCTGGTCCTGGGGGCATGGAGGAGTCTGGTCCTGGGGGCATGGAGGAGTCTGGTCCTGGGGGCATGGAGGAGTCTGGTCCTGGGGGCATGGAGGAGTCTGGTCCTGGGGGCATGGAGGAGACTGGTCCTGGGGGCATGGAGGAGACTGGTCCTGGGGGCATGGAGGAGACTGGTCCTGGGGGCATGGAGGAGACTGGTCCTGGGGGCATGGAGGAGACTGGTCCTGGGGGCATGGAGGAGACTGGTCCTGGGGTTGGGGATGGGGGTGATGTGAACCTTGGCGTGATCCTGGACAACACCCTGTCGTTCTCAACCAACATCAAGGCGGTGGCCCGTTCCTGTAGGTTCATGCTCTACAACATCCGCAGAGTACGACCCTGCCTCACACAGGAAGCGGCGCAGGTCCTAATCCAGGCACTTGTCATCTCCCGTCTGGATTACTGCAACTCGCTGTTGGCTGGGCTCCCTGCCTGTGCCATTAAACCCCTACAACTCATCCAGAACGCCGCAGCCTGTCTGGTGTTCAACCTTCCCAAGTTCTCTCACATCACCCCGCTCCTCCGCTCTCTCCACTGGCTTCCAGTTGAAGCTCGCATCCGCTACAAGACCATGGTGCTTGCCTACGGAGCTGTGAGGGGAACGGCACCTCAGTACCTCCAGGCTCTGATCAGGCCCTACACCCAAACAAGGGCACTGCGTTCATCCACCTCTGGCCTGCTCGCCTCCCTACCACTGAGGAAGTACAGTTCCCGCTCAGCCCAGTCAAAACTGTTCGCTGCTCTGGCCCCCCAATGGTGGAACAAACTCCCTCACGACGCCAGGACAGCGGAGTCAATCACCACCTTCCGGAGACACCTGAAACCCCACCTCTTTAAGGAATACCTAGGATAGGATAAGTAATCCTTCTCACCCCCCTTTAAGATTTAGATGCACTATTGTAAAGTGACTGTTCCACTGGATGTCATAAGGTGAATGCACCAATTTGTAAGTCGCTCTGGATAAGAGCGTCTGCTAAATGACTTAAATGTAAATGTGGACAGACTGGTTCTGGGGTTGGGGTTGGGGGTGATGTGGACACTGGTTCTGGGGTTGGGGGTGATGTGGACAGACTAGGGGTGATGTGGACAGACTGGTTCTGGGGTTGGGGATGGGGGTGATGTGGACAGACTGGGGGTGATGTGGACAGACTGGTTCTGGGGTTGGGGATGGGGTGATGTGGACAGACTGGGGGTGATGTGGACAGACTGGTTCTGGGGTTGGGGATGGGGGTGATGTGGACAGACTGGGGGTGATGTGGGCAGACTGGTTCTGGGGATGGGGGTGATGTGGACAGACTGGGGGTGATGTGGACAGACTGGTTCTGGGGTTGGGGATGGGGGTGATGTGGACACTGGTTCTGGGGATGGGGGTGATGTGAACACACTGGTTCTGGGGATGGGGGTGATGTGAACACACTGGTTCTGGGGATGGGGGTGATGTGGACACACTGGTTCTGGGGATGGGGGTGATGTGGACAGACTGGTTCTGGGGATGGGGATGGGGGTGATGTGGACAGACTGGTTCTGGGGATGGGGATGGGGTGATGTGGACAGACTGGTTTTGGGGATGGGGTGATGTGGACAGACTGGTTATGGGGATGGGGTGATGTGGACAGACTGGTTCTGAGGATGGGGATGGGGGTGATGTGGACAGACTGGTTCTGGGGATGGGGTGATGTGGACAGACTGGTTCTGGGATGGGGATGGGGGTGATGTGGACAGACTGGTTCTGGGGATGGGGGTGATGGGGATGGGGGGATGATGTGGACAGACTGGTTCTGGGGATGGGGGTGATGTGGACAGACTGGTTCTGGGGATGATGTGGACAGACTGGTTCTGGGGATGGGGGTGATGTGGACAGACTGGTTCTGGGGATGGTGTGGACAGACTGGTTCTGGGGATGGTGTGGACAGACTGGTTCGGGGGATGGTGTGGACAGACTGGTTCTGGGGATGGTGTGGACAGACTGGTTCTGGGGATGATGTGGACAGACTGGTTCTGGGGATGGTGTGGACAGACTGGTTCTGGGGATGGTGTGGACAGACTGGTTCTGGGGATGATGTGGACAGACTGGTTCTGGGGATGATGTGGACAGACTGGTTCTGGGGATGATGTGGACAGACTGGTTCTGGGGATGGGGGTGATGTGGACAGACTGGTTCTGGGGATGGGGGTGATGTGGACAGACTGGTTCTGGGGATGGGGGTGATGGACTGGTTCTGGGGATGATGTGGACAGACTGGTTCTGGGGATGGGGGTGGGGGTGATGTGGACAGACTGGTTTTGGGGATGGGGGTGGGGGTGATGTGGACAGACTGGTTCTGGGGATGGGGGTGATGTGGACAGACTGGTTCTGGGGATGGGGGTGGGGGTGATGTGGACAGACTGGTTCTGGGGGTGGGGGTGATGGGGTGGGGGGGTGGGGGTGGGGGTGGGGATGGGGGTGATGTGGACAGACTGGTTCTGGGGGTGGGGGTGATGTGGACAGACTGGTTCTGGGGGTGGGGATGGGGGTGGGGGTGGGGGTGATGTGGACAGACTGGTTCTGGGGGTGGGGGGGGGATGGGGGTGGGGGTGATGTGGACAGACTGGTTCTGGGGATGGGGATGGGGATGGGGATGGGGGGGGTGATGTGGACAGACTGGTTCTGGGGGTGGGGGTGGGGATGGGGGTGATGTGGACAGACACTTATTAATTGATACTGTGTTCACATATGAATGCTCTTGGCTGAATGGAAGCCAATACCCCGCAACAATGTTCCAACATCTAGTGGAAAGCCTTCCCAGAAGAGTGGAGGCTGTTATAGCAACAATGTTCCAACATCAAGTGGAAAGCCTTCCCAGAAGAGTGGAGGCTGTTATAGCAACAATGTTCCAACATCAAGTGGAAAGCCTTCCCAGAAGAGTGGAGGCTGTTATAGCAGCAATGTTCCAACATCAAGTGGAAAGCCTTCCCAGAAGAGTGGAGGCTGTTATAGCAACAATGTTCCAACATCAAGTGGAAAGCCTTCCCAGAAGAGTGGAGGCTGTTATAGCAGCAATGTTCCAACATCAAGTGGAAAGCCTTCCCAGAAGAGTGGAGGCTGTTATAGCAACAATGTTCCAACATCAAGTGGAAAGCCTTCCCAGAAGAGTGGAGGCTGTTATAGCAACAATGTTCCAACATCTAGTGGAAAGCCTTCCCAGAAGAGTGGAGGCTGTTATAGCAGCAATGTTCCAACATCTAGTGGAAAGCCTTCCCAGAAGAGTGGAGGCTGTTATAGCAGCAATGTTCCTACATCTAGTGGAAAGCCTTCCCAGAAGAGTGGAGGCTGTTATAGCAGGGCAGGAGGGACCAACTCCATATTAATGCCCCTGATTTTGGAATGAGATGTTTGATGAGCAGGTGTCCATATACTTTGGTCACTTAGTTTCTTCTTTCATATTAGTGAGAAATAATTTTGTAAAAAACAAAGAGGTTTAAAGGACTTAAAACCGTTTTATAGGGTTAGAGTTCTCACACAGCCATATTGACATGCTGCAGCCTGTTTACGGAAAACAGACAGAAGACAGGGAGGACTACCTGTGCTAATTAGCCGTCTCCGAACACCTGTGTGTAAACGAAAGCCACAAACGTGTTGTCGCTGAACAATATTATCGACTGCAACTGTTTTAAAACATTTGAAAAGAAGCAAGCTGTTGTGTTTCCTCTCTCTCTATAGGTCAGAGAATGCCCTGCACGTTATACGGCTGCCATCGTGTCTACGCGGACACAGACAGCCTGGCCAAACACATCAAGGACCATCAGAATCACATCCCCACTCAGTCCCTCCCAGGTAAGCTCGTAGAATACAACTTCCTGGATCTTGGAGGAGACAAGGTTTCCTGGATAAAGGTAGACTCAGAAATACCTGAACTGCTGTGTGTGTGTGTGTGTGTGTGTGTGTGTGTGTGTGTGTGTGCGTGTGTGTGTGTGTGTGTATACAAAAAAACATCACTGAAGACAGTTACAATTATTATAGTCAGGTTAAAGTTGCACTATGCAGAAATCGCTCTGTCGTTTCCTGGTTGCTGAAATTCTATTAGTTCTCATAATTAAAGTTTTTGTGACAAAACAAGGAAGTATTGTGTACAGAATCATTGTACCATCTAAACTGCAGTGAAATATATTTTTCCATAACCAAAAATATTGTATTTTCAGCTGGTGTACCTTACTGAAGGTCAAAGATGCAAACAACAAAACACTAGGGCCCACAATAAACCCAACCAAGGCAAACACCTGGGCAGCACTAGGGCCCACAATAAACCCAACCAAGGCAAACACCTGGGCAGCACTAGGGCCCACAATAAACCCAACCAAGGCAAACACCTGGGCAGCACTAGGGCCCACAATAAACCCAACCAAGGCAAACACCTGGGCAGCACTAGGACCCACAATAAACCCAACCAAGGCAAACACCTGGGCAGCACTAGGGCCCACAATAAACCCAACCAAGGCAAACACCTGGGCAGCACTAGGACCCACAATAAACCCAACCAAGGCAAACACCTGGGCAGCACTAGGGCCCACAATAAACCCAACCAAGGCAAACACCTGGGCAGCACTAGGACCCACAATAAACCCAACCAAGGCAAACACCTGGGCAGCACTAGGACCCACAATAAACCCAACCAAGGCAAACACCTGGGCAGCACTAGGGCCCACAATAAACCCAACCAAGGCAAACACCTGGGCAGCACTAGGGCCCACAATAAACCCAACCAAGGCAAACACCTGGGCAGCACTAGGGCCCACAATAAACCCAACCAAGGCAAACACCTGGGCAGCACTAGGACCCACAATAAACCCAACCAAGGCAAACACCTGGGCAGCACTAGGACCCACAATAAACCCAACCAAGGCAAACACCTGGGCAGCACTAGGACCCACAATAAACCCAACCAAGGCAAACACCTGGGCAGCACTAGGGCCCACAATAAACCCAACCAAGGCAAACACCTGGGCAGCACTAGGGCCCACAATAAACCCAACCAAGGCAAACACCTGGGCAGCACTAGGACCCACAATAAACCCAACCGAGGCAAACACCTGGGCAGCACTAGGGCCCACAATAAACCCAACCAAGGCAAACACCTGGGCAGCACTAGGGCCCACAATAAACCCAACCAAGGCAAACACCTGGGCAGCACTAGGGCCCACAATAAACCCAACCAAGGCAAACACCTGGGCAGCACTAGGACCCACAATAAACCCAACCAAGGCAAACACCTGGGCAGCACTAGGACCCACAATAAACCCAACCAAGGCAAACACCTGGGCAGCACTAGGACCCACAATAAACCCAACCAAGGCAAACACCTGGGCAGCACTAGGGCCCACAATAAACCCAACCAAGGCAAACACCTGGGCAGCACTAGGGCCCACAATAAACCCAACCAAGGCAAACACCTGGGCAGCACTAGGACCCACAATAAACCCAACCGAGGCAAACACCTGGGCAGCACTAGGGCCCACAATAAACCCAACCAAGGCAAACACCTGGGCAGCACTAGGGCCCACAATAAACCCAACCAAGGCAAACACCTGGGCAGCACTAGGGCCCACAATAAACCCAACCAAGGCAAACACCTGGGCAGCACTAGGGCCCACAATAAACCCAACCAAGGCAAACACCTGGGCAGCACTAGGGCCCACAATAAACCCAACCAAGGCAAACACCTGGGCAGCACTAGGGCCCACAATAAACCCAACCAAGGCAAACACCTGGGCAGCACTAGGGCCCACAATAAACCCAACCAAGGCAAACACCTGGGCAGCAAGGAGAGAGTGGTGACTTACCAGGATGGTAGCTAGGAGAGAATCACCTTGGAAGGATGTAGTTTACGATGCAGGATAGGGTGCCCAGGTATATCACAGTAGACAGCAGTCTGCTCAGATAATGCCTCAGAGCTGGATAGGGTGCCCAGGTATATCACAGTAGACAGGAGTCTGCTCTCTCTCTCCCAGGTAAAGTGTTCCTCTCTCTCTCCCAGGTAAAGTGTTCCTCTCTCTCTCTCTCTCCCCAGGTAAAGTGTTCCTCTCTCTCTCTCTCCAGGTAAAGTGTTCCTCTCTCTCTCTCTCCAGGTAAAGTGTTCCTCTCTCTCCCTCTCCAGGTAAAGTGTTCCTCTCTCTCTCTCTCCCTCTCCCAGGTAAAGTGTTCCTCTCTCTCTCTCCAGGTAAAGTGTTCCTCCCTCTCTCTCTCCCAGGTAAAGTGTTCCTCTCTCTCTCTCTCTCCAGGTACAGTGTTCCTCTCTCTCCCAGGTACAGTGTTCCTCTCTCTCCCTCTCCCAGGTACAGTGTTCCTCTCTCTCTCTCCAGGTAAAGTGTTCCTCTCTCTCTCTCCAGGTAAAGTGTTCCTCTGCTCTCTGCTCTCTCTCTCCTGCCAGGTAAAGTGTTCCTCTCTCTCTCTCTCTCTCTCTCTCTCTCTCTCTCTCTCTCTCTCTCTCTCTCTCTCTCTCTCTCTCTCTCTCTCTCTCTCTCTCAGGTACAGTGTTCTTCTCTCTCTCTCTCTCAGGTACAGTGTTCTTCTCTCTCTCTCTCTCTCAGGTACAGTGTTCTTCTCTCTCTCTCTCTCTCAGGTACAGTGTTCTGCTCTCTCTCTCTCTCAGGTACAGTGTTCCTCTCTCTCTCTCTCTCCAGGTAAAGTGTTCCTCTGCTCTCTCTCTCTCTCAGGTACAGTGTTCCTCTCTCTCTCTCCAGGTAAAGTGTTCCTCTCTCTCTCTCTCTCTCTCTCTCTCTCTCTCTCTCTCTCCAGGTAAAGTGTTCCTCTGCTCTCTCCCTCTCCCAGGTACAGTGTTCCTCTCTCTCTCTCCAGGTAAAGTGTTCCTCTCTCTCTCTCTCTCTCTCTCTCTCTCTCTCTCTCCAGGTAAAGTGTTCCTCTGCTCTCTCTCTCTCTCCAGGTAAAGTGTTCCTCTGCTCTCTCCCTCTCCCAGGTACAGTGTTCCTCTCTCTCTCTCCAGGTAAAGTGTTCCTCTCTCTCTCTCTCTCTCTCTCTCTCCAGGTAAAGTGTTCCTCTGCTCTCTCTCTCTCTCTCCAGGTAAAGTGTTCCTCTGCTCTCTCTCTCTCTCCAGGTAAAGTGTTCCTCTGCTCTCTCTCTCTCTCCAGGTAAAGTGTTCCTCTGCTCTCTCTCTCTCTCCAGGTAAAGTGTTCCTCTGCTCTCTCTCTCTAAAGTGTTCCTCTGCAGGTAAAGTGTTCCTCTCTCTCTCCCTCTCCCAGGTACAGTGTTCCTCTCTCTCTCTCCAGGTAAAGTGTTCCTCTGCTCTCTCTCTCTCCCTCTCCCAGGTAAAGTGTTCCTCTCTCTCTCTCCAGGTAAAGTGTTCCTCTCTCTCTCTCCAGGTAAAGTGTTCCTCTCTCTCTCTCCAGGTAAAGTGTTCCTCTGCTCTCTGCTCTCTCTCTCCTGCCAGGTAAAGTGTTCCTCTCTCTCTCTCTCTCTCTCCAGGTAAAGTGTTCCTCTGCTCTCTCTCTCTCCCTCTCCCAGGTAAAGTGTTCCTCTCTCTCTCCCTCTCCCAGGTAAAGTGTTCCTCTCTCTCTCTCCAGGTAAAGTGTTCCTCTGCTCTCTGCTCTCTCTCTCCTGCCAGGTAAAGTGTTCCTCTCTCTCTCTCTCTCCAGGTAAAGTGTTCCTCTCTCTCTCTCTCAGGTAAAGTGTTCCTCTCTCTCTCTCTCTCTCTCCAGGTAAAGTGTTTCCTCTCTCCCAGGTAAAGTGTTTCTCTCTCTCCAGGTAAAGTGTTTCTCTCTCTCTCCAGGTCTCTCTCCAGGTAAGGTAGTGTTTCCTCTCTCCAGGTAAAGTGTTTCTCTCTCTCTCAGGTAAAGTGTTTCTCTCTCTCCAGGTAAAGTGTTTCTCTCTCTCTCAGGTAAAGTGTTTCTCTCTCTCCAGGTAAAGTGTTCTCTCTCCAGGTAAAGTGTTCCTCTCTCTCTCTCTCTCTCCAGGTAAAGGTAAAGTGTTCCTCTCTCTCTCTCTCTCTCTCTCAGGTAAAGTGTTTCTCTCTCTCTCCAGGTAAAGTGTTCCTCTCTCTCTCTCTCTCTCAGGTAAAGTGTTCCTCTCTCTTTCCTGCCAGGTAAAGTGTTCCTCTCTCTCTCTCCAGGTAAAGTGTTCCTCTGCTCCTTCATTGGCTGCAACGGCTCCTTTCCCAGCATGCAGCATCTGATGGAACATATGAGACAACACCACAAACCCAATACGTACTTCCTGTAGGTATTTGTGTGTGTGTGTGTGTGTGTGTGTAGAGCAGAGAGATATCTTATCTTAGGGTGTGTGTGTGTAGAGAGAGATCTTATCTTAGGGTGTGTGTGTGTGTGTGTAGAGCAGAGAGAGATCTTATCTTAGGGTGTGTGTGTGTGTGCACGAAGAGATACACTCAGTGCTACTCATCATTTTCCAGATGTCCCTCTGACAAGTGTGATGATTGTCTTGATTCCCCTCTTTGTCTCTGCCAGGTGTCAGAGTTGTCGGTCCAAGCTGCGCTCCTACCGCGCCCTCCTCAAACACCTCCACACCTGTGCTAAGGTAGCCAAGAGCAAGGCCAAGGCTGGCGAGCAGGCAGAGGTCAAGCCGGACCCTGACCCCGATGCTGCTGTTCCCATGGGTACAGACCAGGAGACCCCACAGCAGCAAGAGCCCATGGAGTCCGAGCCCTCCCACCCTGTCCATGGGCCTACCGGGTCTGACCATCTCTCTGCCCAGGCTCCCTACCAGCCCCCAGAGGATGGATCTCTCCTCGGCCTGGACCTCAACACGGCCCTGCTCCCTGGAGCCTTCTCCCTCCAGGAGGGAGGTGGTGGGGGATTGTCAGACACCCAGCCCCCAGGCCTCACAGACCAGCGCCTGATGGATCCTATGGCTCCTTCTCACAGTACCTTCAATCTCCACTGGAAGTTTCTGGACCGGCGCCACAACAGCAGAGGCCCCCCAGGCCCGTCCCTTCGGCTCTACCTTCCTCCCCGCCCCCCCAGACCTCCACCCCGCCCGGCTCCAACGCTCGCTGGAGGAAGAACCAAGGTGATAACAGCTTGTTTGGTTGAATCTCAAGGAAATGGTGTCATTTCTATTTGGTTTCAATTACTTTTTGCCCGCAGCCCGTTTGAGGAGCGAGAGGTGCTCAACGTTGACCCTACCCTACCCTACCCTAATCTACCCTACCCTACCCTACCCTAATCTACCCTACCCTAATCTACCCTACCCTAATCTACCCTACCCTACCCCCTAATCTACCCTAACCTAATCTACCCTAATCTACCCTAATCTACCCTACCCTACCCACCCCCTAATCTACCCTACCCACCCCCTAACCTACCCTACCCTAATCTACCCTACCCTAATCTACCCTACCCACCCACCCCTAATCTACCCTACCCTAATCTACCCTACCCTACCCACCCCCTAACGTACCCTAACCTAATCTACCCTACCCTAATCTACCCTACCCTAATCTACCCTACCCTACCCACCCCCTAACGTACCCTACCCACCCCCCCTCTACCCTACCCTAATCTACCCTACCCACCTACCCACCCCTACCCTACCCACCTACCCCTACCCTACCCACCTACCCCCTAACGTACCCTACCCTACCCACCCACCTCCTAACCACCCACCTCCTAACATACCCTACCCACCCCTACCCTACCCACCCACCCCCTACCTACCCTACACCCCCTACCCTACCCTACCCCCCTACCGTACCCTACCCACCCACCCCCTACCGTACCCTACCCTACCCACCCACCCCTAACTACCCACCCACCCCCTACCCTACCCTACCCACCCCCTACCCTACCCACCCACCCCCTACCCTACCCTACCGTGAGACATCTGTGTTGAGTTGATATCACTAAGCCTTAACAGGGTTGGCAAAAAATGTACCTTTATATCATCATGAAGGGGGGTCCCTCCCCCTCCCTTCAGACCGCTGCCCCCTCCCTTCCCACCCTGCGTTTTAGATGGGGGGACCCTCCCACCCGCCCTAGATGGGGGGACCCTCCCTTCAGACCGCTGTGTTTTAGAAGGGGGCCCTAACGCTGCGCTTTAGATGGGGGGGGCCTCCCTTCAGAACGCTGCGCTTTAGATGGGGGGGGGCCTCCCTTCAGAACGCTGCGCTTTAGATGGGGGAGGGGCCCTCCTTCAGAACGCTGCGCTTTAGATGGGGGGCCCTCCTTCAGAACGCTGCGCTTTAGATAGGGGGGGCCCTCCTTCAGAACGCTGCGCTTTAGATGGGGGGGGCCCTAAACGCTGCGCTTTAGATGGGGGGCCCTCCTTCAGACCGTTGCGTTTTAGATGGGGGGGCCCTTCAGACCGCTGCGTTTTAGATGGGGGGGGCCCTCCCTTCAGACCGCTGCGTTTTAGATGGGGGGGGGGCCCTTCAGACCGCTGCGTTTTATCTGGTACATCATTTACATAATGCGATAATGAAGAAGAGAAAAAGACAAGTATTAAATGATATCAAACTCAACCGTTGTATTTTCCAGTGATGTCTGAATGGTAGGCTGGGGTAAAACGGGTCAACTCGTCTACAGCCCCGGTCTAAAGGTTTACAACAACTACTCTTTCAAGGGTTTCTCTTTATTTTTACTACTTTCTACATTGTAGAATAATAGTGAAGACATCAAAACTAGGAAATAACACATTATGGAATCATGTAGTGACAAGGGTATGCAAAGCTGTCCATCAAGGTAAAGGCTATTTGAATCTCAAATATAAAATATATTTAAATTTGTTTAACACTTTATTGGTTACTACATGATTCCATATGTGTCATTCCATAGTTGTGATGTCTTTACTATTATTCTACAATGTAGAAAATAAAGCAAAATTCATTGAATGAGTAGTTGTGAACTAACTTTTGACAGGGTAGCCTAGTGGTTAGAGCGTTGGACTAGTAACCGAAAGGTTGCAAGTTCAAATCCCCGAGCTGACAAGGTACAAATCTGTCGTTCTGCCCCTGAACAGGCAGTTAACCCACTGTTCCTAGACCAGTTAACCCACTGTTCCTAGACCAGTTAACCCACTGTTCCCACCCCTAGACCAGTTAACCCACTGTTCCTAGACCAGTTAACCCACTGTTCCTTGGCCAGTTAACCCACTGTTCCCCCAGTTAACCCACTGTTCCTAGGCCAGTTAACCCACTGTTCCTAGACCAGTTAACCCACTGTTCCTAGGCCAGTTAACCCACTGTTCCTAGGCCAGTTAACCCACTGTTCCTAGGCCAGTTAACCCACTGTTCCTAGGCCAGTTAACCCACTGTTCCTAGGCCAGTTAACCCACTGTTCCTAGGCCAGTTAACCCACTGTTCCTAGGCCAGTTAACCCACTGTTCCTAGGCCAGTTAACCCACTGTTCCTAGGCCAGTTAACCCACTGTTCCTAGACCAGTTAACCCACTGTTCCTAGACCAGTTAACCCACTGTTCCTAGACCAGTTAACCCACTGTTCCTAGGCCAGTTAACCCACTGTTCCTAGGCCAGTTAACCCACTGTTCCTAGGCCAGTTAACCCACTGTTCCTAGGCCAGTTAACCCACTGTTCCTAGGCCAGTTAACCCACTGTTCCCAGGCCGTCATTGAAAATAAGAATGTGTTCTTAACTGACTTGCCTGGTTAAATGAAGGTCAAATGAAGGTCGTAAGAAGTCTCTTTCTAATGGGTAAATATGGAAAGAACGCTTGGAATTCACGTCCGCGTTAGTTCATGTTGACTTTTAGTCCTATTTTAGCCTGGTCCCAGATCTGTTTGTGCTATAGTCAACTGCAACGACCATAGGAGTTGGGGGCTACACGGATCTATAAACAGATCTGGGACCACCAGGCTAGTCCTGTTGGAGATCCCTGGATGAAACAGACAGACGTGCTGATTGCAGTGATGAGTGAATTGTGTTTTATCGTGTTGCACTGTCCTGCCAGACGCTCCGGGGTCTCTAAGACACAGATGGACCTCTCCTCCTCCAGCCAATCACAGGTTAACTAGAGATGGAGCGCAGGTGAGACATGGAGAAACCACTAAACACACACAACTAGAGAGAGAGAGAGAGACCACTAAACACACACAACTAGAGAGAGAGAGACCACTAAACACACACAACGAGAGAGAGAGAGACCACTAAACACACACAACTAGAGAGAGAGAGAGACCACTAAACACACACAACTAGAGAGAGAGAGAGACCACTAAACACACACAACTAGAGAGAGAGAGACCACTAAACACACACAACTAGAGAGAGAGACCACTAAACACACAACTAGAGAGAGAGAGACCACCACTAAACACACACAACTAGAGAGAGAGAGAGAGACCACTAAACACACACAACTAGAGAGAGAGAGAGAGACCACTAAACACACACAACTAGAGAGAGAGAGACCACTAAACACACACAACTAGAGAGAGAGAGAGAGACCACTAAACACACACAACTAGAGAGAGAGAGAGACCACTAAACACACACAACTAGAGAGAGAGAGAGACCACTAAACACACACAACTAGAGAGAGAGAGAGAGACCACTAAACACACACAACTAGAGAGAGAGAGAGAGACCACTAAACACACACAACTAGAGAGAGAGAGAGAGACCACTAAACACACACAACTAGAGAGAGAGAGAGAGAGACCACTAAACACACACAACTAGAGAGAGAGAGACCACTAAACACACACAACTAGAGAGAGAGAGAGAGAGAGACCACTAAACACACACAACTAGAGAGAGAGACCACTAAACACACACAACTAGAGAGAGAGAGAGAGAGACCACTAAACACACACACTAGAGAGAGAGAGAGAGACTACTAAACACACACAACTAGAGAGAGAGAGAGACCACTAAACACATACAACTAGAGAGAGAGAGACCACTAAACACACACAACTAGAGAGAGAGACCACTAAACACACAACTAGAGAGAGAGAGAGACCACTAAACACACACAACTAGAGAGAGAGACCACTAAACACACACAAGTGAGACTACTAAACACACACAAGTGAGACTACTAAACACACAACTAGAGAGAGAGAGACCACTAAACACACACAACTAGAGAGAGAGAGACTACTAAACACACACAACTAGAGAGAGAGAGACCACTAAACACACACAACTAGAGAGAGAGAGAGAGACTACTAAACACACACAACTAGAGAGAGAGAGACCACTAAACACACACACAACTAGAGAGAGAGAGACCACTAAACACACACACAACTAGAGAGAGAGAGACCACTAAACACACACACAACTAGAGAGAGAGAGACCACTAAACACACACAACTAGAGAGAGACCACTAAACACACACAACTAGAGAGAGAGAGAGAGACCACTAAACACACAACTAGAGAGAGACCACTAAACACACACACAACTAGAGAGAGAGAGACCACTAAACACACACAACTAGAGAGAGAGAGACCACTAAACACACACAACTAGAGAGAGAGAGAGAGACCACTAAACACACACAACTAGAGAGAGAGAGAGACCACTAAACACACACAACTAGAGAGAGAGAGACCACTAAACACACACAACTAGAGAGAGAGAGACCACTAAACACACACAACTAGAGAGAGACCACTAAACACACACAACTAGAGAGAGAGAGAGACCACTAAACACACACACAACTAGAGGCTGGAGAGAGAGAGACCACTAAACACACACACAACTAGAGAGAGAGAGAGAGACCACTAAACACACACAAAACTAGAGAGAGAGAGAGACCACTAAACACACACAACTAGAGAGAGAGAGAGACACTAAACACACACAACTAGAGAGAGAGAGAGAGAGACCACTAAACACACACAACTAGAGAGAGAGAGAGAGAGACCACTAAACACACACAACTAGAGAGAGAGAGAGACTACTAAACACACACAACTAGAGAGAGAGAGAGACCACTAAACACACACACAACTAGAGAGAGAGAGAGAGAGACCACTAAACACACACACAACTAGAGAGAGAGAGAGAGACCACTAAACACACACACAACTAGAGAGAGAGAGAGACCACTAAACACACACAACTAGAGAGAGAGAGAGACCACTAAACACACACACAACTAGAGAGAGAGAGAGAGAGACCACTAAACACACACAACTAGAGAGAGAGAGAGACCACTAAACACAACAACTAGAGAGAGAGAGTTGTAAACACACACAACTAGAGAGAGAGAGAGAGAGAGACCACTAAACACACACAACTAGAGAGAGAGAGAGAGACCACTAAACACACACAACTAGAGAGAGAGAGAGAGAGACCACTAAACACACACAACTAGAGAGAGAGAGAGAGACCACTAAACACACACAACTAGAGAGAGAGAGACCACTAAACACACACAACTAGAGAGAGAGAGACCACTAAACACACACACAACTAGAGAGAGAGACCACTAAACACACACAACTAGAGAGAGAGAGACCACTAAACACACACAAGTGAGACTACTAAACACACAACTAGAGAGAGAGAGAGACCACTAAACACACAACTAGAGAGAGAGAGAGAGACCACTAAACACACACAACTAGAGAGAGAGACCACTAAACACACAACTAGAGAGAGACCACTAAACACACAACTAGAGAGAGAGAGAGAGACTACTAAACACACACAACTAGAGAGAGAGAGAGAGACTACTAAACACACACAACTAGAGAGAGAGAGAGAGACCACTAAACACACACAACTAGAGAGAGAGAGACCACTAAACACACACAACTAGAGAGAGAGAGAGAGACCACTAAACACACACAACTAGAGAGAGAGAGAGAGACTACTAAACACACACAACTAGAGAGAGAGAGACCACTAAACACACACAACTAGAGAGAGAGAGAGACCACTAAACACACACAACTAGAGAGAGAGAGAGACCACTAAACACACACAACTAGAGAGAGAGAGACCTAAACACACACAACTAGAGAGAGAGAGAGAGACTACTAAACACACACAACTAGAGAGAGAGAGAGAGACTACTAAAACACACACAACTAGAGAGAGAGAGAGACTACTAAACACACACAACTAGAGAGAGAGAGAGAGACCACTAAACACACACAACTAGAGAGAGAGAGACCACTAAACACACACAACTAGAGAGAGAGAGACCACTAAACACACACAACTAGAGAGAGAGAGAGAGACCACTAAACACACACAACTAGAGAGAGAGAGAGAGACCACTAAACACACACAACTAGAGAGAGAGAGACCACTAAACACACACAACTAGAGAGAGAGAGACCACTAAACACACACAACTAGAGAGAGAGACCACTAAACACACACAACTAGAGAGAGAGACCACTAAACACACAACTAGAGAGAGAGAGACCACTAAACACACACAACTAGAGAGAGAGAGAGACCACTAAACACACACAAGTGAGACTACTAAACACACAACTAGAGAGAGAGAGACCACTAAACACACACAACTAGAGAGAGAGAGAGACTACTAAACACACACACAACTAGAGAGAGAGAGACCACTAAACACACACACAACTAGAGAGAGAGAGACCACTAAACACACACAACTAGAGAGAGAGAGAGAGAGAGAGACCACTAAACACACACAACTAGAGAGAGAGAGAGAGAGACCACTAAACACACACAACTAGAGAGAGAGAGAGAGACTACTAAACACACACAACTAGAGAGAGAGACTACTAAACACACACAACTAGAGAGAGAGACTACTAAACACACACAACTAGAGAGAGAGACTACTAAACACACAACTAGAGAGAGAGAGAGAGACTACTAAACACACACAACTAGAGAGAGAGAGACTACTAAACACACACAACTAGAGAGAGAGAGAGACCACTAAACACACACAACTAGAGAGAGAGAGAGAGACCACTAAACACACACAACTAGAGAGAGAGAGAGAGACCACTAAACACACACAACTAGAGAGAGAGAGACCACTAAACACACACAACTAGAGAGAGAGAGACCACTAAACACACAACTAGAGAGAGAGAGAGACCACTAAACACACACAACTAGAGAGAGAGAGAGACCACTAAACACACACAAGTGAGACTACTAAACACACAACTAGAGAGAGAGAGAGACCACTAAACACACACAACTAGAGAGAGAGAGAGAGACCACTAAACACACACAACTAGAGAGAGAGAGACCACTAAACACACAACTAGAGAGAGAGAGAGAGACCACTAAACACACAACTAGAGAGAGAGAGACCACTAAACACACACACAACTAGAGAGAGAGAGACCACTAAACACACACAACTAGAGAGAGAGAGACCACTAAACACACACACAACTAGAGAGAGAGAGACCACTAAACACACACAACTAGAGAGAGAGAGACCACTAAACACACACAAGTGAGACTACTAAACACACAACTAGAGAGAGAGAGAGACCACTAAACACACAACTAGAGAGAGAGAGAGAGAGACTACTAAACACACACAACTAGAGAGAGAGAGACCACTAAACACACACACAACTAGAGAGAGAGAGAGAGACCACTAAACACACACAACTAGAGAGAGAGAGAGACCACTAAACACACACAACTAGAGAGAGAGAGAGAGACCACTAAACACACACAACTAGAGAGAGAGAGAGAGAGACCACTAAACACACACAACTAGAGAGAGAGAGAGAGAGACCACTAAACACACACAACTAGAGAGAGAGAGAGAGACTACTAAACACACACAACTAGAGAGAGAGACTACTAAACACACACAACTAGAGAGAGAGACTACTAAACACACACAACTAGAGAGAGAGACTACTAAACACACAACTAGAGAGAGAGAGACTACTAAACACACACAACTAGAGAGAGAGAGAGACCACTAAACACACACAACTAGAGAGAGAGAGAGAGACTACTAAACACACACAACTAGAGAGAGAGACTACTAAACACACACAACTAGAGAGAGAGACTACTAAACACACACAACTAGAGAGAGAGACTACTAAACACACAACTAGAGAGAGAGAGAGAGACTACTAAACACACACAACTAGAGAGAGAGAGACTACTAAACACACACAACTAGAGAGAGAGAGAGACCACTAAACACACACAACTAGAGAGAGAGAGAGAGACCACTAAACACACACAACTAGAGAGAGAGAGAGAGACCACTAAACACACACAACTAGAGAGAGAGAGACCACTAAACACACAACTAGAGAGAGAGAGAGACCACTAAACACACACAACTAGAGAGAGAGAGAGACCACTAAACACACACAAGTGAGACTACTAAACACACAACTAGAGAGAGAGAGAGACCACTAAACACACACAACTAGAGAGAGAGAGACTACTAAACACACACAACTAGAGAGAGAGAGACCACTAAACACACACAACTAGAGAGAGAGAGAGAGACCACTAAACACACACAACTAGAGAGAGAGAGAGAGAGACTACTAAACACACACAACTAGAGAGAGAGAGACCACTAAACACACAACTAGAGAGAGAGAGAGAGACCACTAAACACACAACTAGAGAGAGAGAGACCACTAAACACACACAAACTAGAGAGAGAGAGACCACTAAACACACACAACTAGAGAGAGAGAGACCACTAAACACACACACAACTAGAGAGAGAGAGACCACTAAACACACACAACTAGAGAGAGAGAGACCACTAAACACACACAAGTGAGACTACTAAACACACAACTAGAGAGAGAGAGAGACCACTAAACACACAACTAGAGAGAGAGAGAGAGACTACTAAACACACACAACTAGAGAGAGAGAGACCACTAAACACACACAACTAGAGAGAGAGAGAGACCACTAAACACACACAACTAGAGAGAGAGAGAGACCACTAAACACACACAACTAGAGAGAGAGAGAGAGACCACTAAACACACACAACTAGAGAGAGACCACTAAACACACACAACTAGAGAGAGAGAGAGACCACTAAACACACACACAACTAGAGAGAGAGAGAGAGACCACTAAACACACACACAACTAGAGAGAGAGAGAGAGACCACTAAACACACACACAACTAGAGAGAGAGAGAGAGACCACTAAACACACACAACTAGAGAGAGAGAGAGAGAGAGAGACCACTAAACACACACAACTAGAGAGAGAGAGAGAGACCACTAAACACACAACTAGAGAGAGAGAGACCACTAAACACACACAACTAGAGAGAGAGAGACCACTAAACACACACAACTAGAGAGAGAGAGACCACTAAACACACACAACTAGAGAGAGAGAGAGAGACCACTAAACACACACAACTAGAGAGAGAGAGAGAGACCACTAAACACACACAACTAGAGAGAGAGAGAGAGAGACCACTAAACACACACAACTAGAGAGAGAGACCACTAAACACACACAACTAGAGAGAGAGAGACCACTAAACACACACAACTAGAGAGAGAGAGACCACTAAACACACACACAACTAGAGAGAGAGAGACCACTAAACACACACAACTAGAGAGAGAGAGACCACTAAACACACACAAAGACTACTAAACACACAACTAGAGAGAGAGAGAGAGACCACTAAACACACAACTAGAGAGAGAGAGAGAGACCACTAAACACACAACTAGAGAGAGAGAGACCACTAAACACACACAACTAGAGAGAGAGAGACCACTAAACACACACAACTAGAGAGAGAGAGAGACCACTAAACACACACAACTAGAGAGAGAGACCACTAAACACACACAACTAGAGAGAGAGAGACCACTAAACACACACAACTAGAGAGAGAGAGAGAGACCACTAAACACACACAACTAGAGAGAGAGAGACCACTAAACACACACACAACTAGAGAGAGAGAGACCACTAAACACACACAACTAGAGAGAGAGAGACCACTAAACACACAAGTGAGACTACTAAACACACAACTAGAGAGAGAGAGAGACCACTAAACACACAACTAGAGAGAGAGAGAGAGACCACTAAACACACAACTAGAGAGAGAGAGACCACTAAACACACACAACTAGAGAGAGAGAGACCACTAAACACACACAACTAGAGAGAGAGAGACCACTAAACACACACACAACTAGAGAGAGAGAGACCACTAAACACACACAACTAGAGAGAGAGAGACCACTAAACACACACAACTAGAGAGAGAGAGACCACTAAACACACACAACTAGAGAGAGAGAGAGAGACTACTAAACACACACAACTAGAGAGAGAGAGAGACCACTAAACACACACAACTAGAGAGAGAGAGAGAGACCACTAAACACACACAACTAGAGAGAGAGAGAGAGACCACTAAACACACACAACTAGAGAGAGAGAGAGAGACCACTAAACACACACAACTAGAGAGAGAGAGACCACTAAACACACAACTAGAGAGAGAGAGAGACCACTAAACACACACAACTAGAGAGAGAGAGAGACCACTAAACACACACAAGTGAGACTACTAAACACACAACTAGAGAGAGAGAGAGAGACTACTAAACACACACAACTAGAGAGAGAGAGACTACTAAACACACACAACTAGAGAGAGAGAGACCACTAAACACACACAACTAGAGAGAGAGAGAGAGACCACTAAACACACACAACTAGAGAGAGAGAGAGAGAGACTACTAAACACACACAACTAGAGAGAGAGAGACCACTAAACACACAACTAGAGAGAGAGAGAGAGACCACTAAACACACACACAACTAGAGAGAGAGAGACCACTAAACACACACACAACTAGAGAGAGAGAGACCACTAAACACACACAACTAGAGAGAGAGAGACCACTAAACACACACACAACTAGAGAGAGAGAGACCACTAAACACACACAACTAGAGAGAGAGAGACCACTAAACACACACACAACTAGAGAGAGAGAGACCACTAAACACACACAACTAGAGAGAGAGAGACCACTAAACACACACAAGTGAGACTACTAAACACACAACTAGAGAGAGAGAGAGACCACTAAACACACAACTAGAGAGAGAGAGAGAGACCACTAAACACACAACTAGAGAGAGAGAGACCACTAAACACACACACAACTAGAGAGAGAGAGACCACTAAACACACACAACTAGAGAGAGAGAGAGAGAGACCACTAAACACACACAACTAGAGAGAGAGACCACTAAACACACACAACTAGAGAGAGAGAGAGACCACTAAACACACACAACTAGAGAGAGAGAGAGAGACCACTAAACACACACAACTAGAGAGAGAGAGACCACTAAACACACACACAACTAGAGAGAGAGAGACCACTAAACACACACAACTAGAGAGAGAGAGACCACTAAACACACACAAGTGAGACTACTAAACACACAACTAGAGAGAGAGAGAGACCACTAAACACACAACTAGAGAGAGAGAGAGAGACCACTAAACACACAACTAGAGAGAGAGAGACCACTAAACACACACACAACTAGAGAGAGAGAGACCACTAAACACACACAACTAGAGAGAGAGAGACCACTAAACACACACACAACTAGAGAGAGAGAGACCACTAAACACACACAACTAGAGAGAGAGAGACCACTAAACACACACAACTAGAGAGAGAGAGACCACTAAACACACACAACTAGAGAGAGAGAGAGACTACTAAACACACACAACTAGAGAGAGAGAGAGACTACTAAACACACACAACTAGAGAGAGAGAGAGAGAGACCACTAAACACACACAACTAGAGAGAGAGAGAGACCACTAAACACACACAACTAGAGAGAGAGAGAGAGACCACTAAACACACACAACTAGAGAGAGAGACCACTAAACACACACAACTAGAGAGAGAGACCACTAAACACACACAACTAGAGAGAGAGACCACTAAACACACACAACTAGAGAGAGAGAGAGAGACCACTAAACACACAACTAGAGAGAGAGACCACTAAACACACACAACTAGAGAGAGAGACCACTAAACACACACAACTAGAGAGAGAGACCACTAAACACACAACTAGAGAGAGAGAGAGACCACTAAACACACACAACTAGAGAGAGAGAGAGACCACTAAACACACACAAGTGAGACTACTAAACACACAACTAGAGAGAGAGAGACCACTAAACACACAACTAGAGAGAGAGAGAGACACTACTAAACACACACACAACTAGAGAGAGAGAGACCACTAAATACACACACAACTAGAGAGAGAGAGAGAGAGACCACTAAACACACACAACTAGAGAGAGAGAGAGAGAGAGAGACCACTAAACACACACAACTAGAGAGAGAGAGAGAGAGAGACCACTAAACACACACAACTAGAGAGAGAGAGAGAGACTACTAAACACACACAACTAGAGAGAGAGACTACTAAACACACAACTAGAGAGAGAGAGAGAGACTACTAAACACACACAACTAGAGAGAGAGAGACCACTAAACACACACAACTAGAGAGAGAGAGACCACTAAACACACACAACTAGAGAGAGAGAGAGAGACCACTAAACACACAACTAGAGAGAGAGACCACTAAACACACACAACTAGAGAGAGAGAGACCACTAAACACACACAACTAGAGAGAGAGAGACCACTAAACACACACAACTAGAGAGAGCGAGAGAGACCACTAAACACACAACTAGAGAGAGAGACCACTAAACACACACAACTAGAGAGAGAGAGAGACCACTAAACACACACAACTAGAGAGAGAGACTACTAAACACACAACTAGAGAGAGAGAGAGAGACTACTAAACACACACAACTAGAGAGAGAGAGAGAGACCACTAAACACACAACTAGAGAGAGAGACCACTAAACACACACAACTAGAGAGAGAGAGACCACTAAACACACACAACTAGAGAGAGAGAGACCACTAAACACACACAACTAGAGAGAGAGAGAGACCACTAAACACACAACTAGAGAGAGAGACCACTAAACACACACAACTAGAGAGAGAGACCACTAAACACACACAACTAGAGAGAGAGACCACTAAACACACAACTAGAGAGAGAGAGAGACCACTAAACACACACAACTAGAGAGAGAGAGAGACCACTAAACACACACAAGTGAGACTACTAAACACACAACTAGAGAGAGAGAGACCACTAAACACACACAACTAGAGAGAGAGAGAGAGACTACTAAACACACACACAACTAGAGAGAGAGAGACCACTAAATACACACACAACTAGAGAGAGAGAGAGAGAGACCACTAAACACACACAACTAGAGAGAGAGAGAGAGAGACCACTAAACACACACAACTAGAGAGAGAGAGAGAGACTACTAAACACACACAACTAGAGAGAGACTACTAAACACACAACTAGTGAGAGAGAGAGAGACTACTAAACACACACAACTAGAGAGAGAGAGACCACTAAACACACACAACTAGAGAGAGAGAGACCACTAAACACACACAACTAGAGAGAGAGAGAGAGACCACTAAACACACAACTAGAGAGAGAGACCACTAAACACACACAACTAGAGAGAGAGACCACTAAACACACAACTAGAGAGAGAGAGAGACCACTAAACACACACAACTAGAGAGAGAGAGAGACCACTAAACACACACAACTAGAGAGAGAGAGAGACCACTAAACACACACAACTAGAGAGAGAGACTACTAAACACACACAACTAGAGAGAGAGAGAGAGACTACTAAACACACACAACTAGAGAGAGAGAGACCACTAAACACACACAACTAGAGAGAGAGAGAGAGACTACTAAACACACACACAACTAGAGAGAGAGAGACCACTAAACACACACAACTAGAGAGAGAGAGAGAGAGACTACTAAACACACACACAACTAGAGAGAGAGAGACCACTAAACACACACAACTAGAGAGAGAGAGAGAGAGACTACTAAACACACACAACTAGAGAGAGAGAGAGACTACTAAACACACACAACTAGAGAGAGAGAGAGACCACTAAACACACACAACTAGAGAGAGAGAGAGAGAGACCACTAAACACACACAACTAGAGAGAGAGAGAGAGACCACTAAACACACACAACTAGAGAGAGAGAGAGAGACCACTAAACACACACAACTAGAGAGAGAGAGAGACCACTAAACACACACAACTAGAGAGAGAGAGAGAGACCACTAAACACACACAACTAGAGAGAGAGAGACCACTAAACACACACACACAACTAGAGAGAGAGAGAGAGACCACTAAACACACACACAACTAGAGAGAGACTACTAAACACACACACAACTAGAGAGAGAGAGAGACCACTAAACACACACAACTAGAGAGAGAGAGAGACCACTAAACACACACAAGTGAGACCACTAAACACACACAAGAGAGACCACTAAACTGCCCTCTGGTCATATCCAATGGAATTCTCCTGCTTCTTCCTCCAATGCTAACTGCGTTATTGGCTTCCTCCCTCTCCCCTTCCTGCTAACTTGGCTTCCCTTTTCCTGCCTAACCAATCACCTAATGGATCCATCATGTGGCTGATTGCTCAACCTGTCTGACTGCCAGATTCACAGCCCAGTGTGCATTCACCAGCAGAGTTATTAACCTCTAAAAGTCCAAGACGAAATATAACTATATAGCCTATAGAATAACACATTCAGAAATGGCAACCAAAAAAACGGACTTGAACCTGATCGAACATCTGTGGAGAGACCTGAAAATAACTGTGCAGCGACGCTCCCCATCCAACCTGACAGAGCTGAAGAGGATCAGCAGAGAAGAATGGGAGAAACTCCCCAAATACAGGTGTGCCAACCTTGTAGCGTCAAACCCAAGGATGTAATCGCTGCCAAAGGTGCTTCAACAAAGTACTGAGTAAAGGGTCTGAATACCTTTTTTATTTTTAATACTTCTGCAAAATTCTATAACCCTATTTTTGCTTTGTCATTATGGGGTATTGTGTGTAGATTGAGAGGAGAAAAAAACAATTTAATCTGTTTTTAGAAGAAGTCTGTAACGTGGAAAAAGCCACGGTGTCTGAATACCCTGTAAAGAGGAAAGATGTTTTTGTTTGGCACAAAACTACTTCCATTTAATTGGTCTGGGTTACCCTCAGACGAGTCCCGTGACACTTTGGTTTTTTTTTGTAGGCCAAACCTTTCAGATGTGTGAGAGAAGACCTGGTCTGACAAACACTACTCCGCTCTGCCACCTTCCACCGCAGACGGCCCGACGTCTAGCACCCACTGATCTCTGTAGCTTAAACCGACAGATTTATTACCTTTCAGATGTTTGGGTTCCTTAAGACAAAACCTTTTCCTCCAGAACATGCAGATGAGCGTTCTGTATCATCACACACCTCGTTCCAAGCAGTTTCCTTCATCTGGTGCCGACTGTTCCCAAGCTCAGACTTCTTCCTTCAGTAGAGGTCTGTGGTGTGAAGAGCTGTAGGGTCATTGTGGCGTTCAGTAGTACAGGGCTGAGGGCTTTCAGTAGTACAGGGCTGAGGGCTTTCAGTAGTACAGTAGTACAGGGCTGAGGGCTTTCAGTAGTACAGGGCTGAGGGCTTTCAGTAGTACAGGGCTGAGGGCTTTCAGTAGTACAGGGCTGAGGGCTTTCAGTAGTACAGGGCTTTCAGTAGTACAGGGCTGAGGGCTTTCAGTAGTACAGGGCTGAGGGCTTTCAGTAGTACAGGGCTTTTTGTAGTACAGGGCTGAGGGCTTTCAGTAGTACAGGGCTTTCAGTAGTACAGGGCTGAGGGCTTTCAGTAGTACAGGGCTAAGGGCTTTCAGTAGTACAGGGCTTTTCGTAGTACATGGCTGAGGGCTTGTGGCTTTGCTGTGTCTGGCTGCCTTCTATGTTGATTCATGTTCACCAGCTTCCACTTTCCCCCCCTTGTCAAAAACCTTGTGCTTTTCTTTGTGGTGTTTAAACCTGCTTTCGCCTCGCGTCAATTTGAAACGCCTTATGGAGACCTGAGAGGATTTGATTGGTACAAGCAATATGGTGAAACTTCTACCTAGCCTATCAGGGAGCTACTACCATGTTTATTCACTCAGCTCTCCACTAGGGTCTAGGAGTCCGTTTGGGATTGGACCATGGTTAATGTACAGTTTACCCCTCTTCATTCCAGGTCAGTCCTTCAACGGCCGTATTCTATGGAAACACACCAGGGGGCGCTACAGCTGTGTCCAGTGTGGCCACGCCACCCCAAACAGGAAGGAGATGACCGCCCACATCAAGGGCCAACACAAGAGCCCTGCTGCCAAGCCTGGTAACGACACAGATACCACTGTCTATTATAACCCTCTGGTTAATAAGGACTGATTTGGTGTGTTGCCTAGTCTCACTGAATCCTCTTCATTTTAGATGACCGTGTGCCCTCTTCACAGACTACAGAGGCTAGCACCTACACCCGTCTCTGACCCGACGGCCCGTCTCCCTCTGACCCGACGGCCCGTCTCCCTCTGACCCGACGGCCCGTCTCCCTCTGACCCGACGGCCCGTCTCCCTCTGACCCGACGGCCCGTCTCCCTCTGACCCGACGGCCCGTCTCCCTCTGACCCGACGGCCCGTCTCCCTCTGACCCGACGGCCCGTCTCCCTCTGACCCGACGGCCCGTCTCCCTCTGACCCGACGGCCCGTCTCCCTCTGACCCGACGGCCCGTCTCCCTCTGACCCGACGGCCCGTCTCCCTCTGACCCGACGGCCACATGGGAGGAAACACAGTTCAATAATGTGTTCAGTGGAACTAGTTATCACTTTATTTTCCTGTGAGTGATTCATTTCAATAAACAATTAAATTGATCAAGGTAAATGATTTTCAAGTGTTGTTTTTTTTAATGTGCAGAAGATGTATTCACACACCCTCATAACTAGATGACCACAAAATGATAGTTCTGACTTTGATAGTTTACATAGCTGATAACATTGAAAACATGTGAAATGTCAACAAGCTGAAATTTAGATGAGCCTCAACTGAAGACGACCTTTGTTCCCAGACTCAACAGCAAACAAACATTGCTTCTATTTTTATTTTTTAGAGGAAGTGTAGAGTCCTAGTCCCAATTATTAATAATGAAGTATATTGCACAGTCAACTTCCAACTATCGCTCCTTACGAGCAGTAATTAGAAAATAACATTTTATATTCACAATACGTATTTCCTCTGCAAGTGGTCATTCTACTACAGTCGATCCACTGCTCACATCCAACGACTGGGAGGCAGAGTGAGTCTTTAAATGTCTCTTCAGGTGATTTAGACAGGTGTAGGTCTTGGAACAGAGATGACAGGGGTACGGTCTCACCCCAGTGTGGTTCAGAACATGTTTCTTCAACTCCGCACCGCGAGAGAACGCCTTACCACACTCGTGGCAGATGTAGGGTCGTACTCCTGTGTGTACACGCATGTGAAGCGTGACCTTACTGGCCATGGTGAAGCCTTTCTCGCAGACGGTGCATTTGTACGGTCTCTCCCCAGTGTGTGTCCTCCTGTGGATCTGCAGCTCTCCTGCGGAGCAGAAGGCCTTGCCGCAGTCAGAGCAGAGGAAAGGTTTCTCCCCTGTGTGAGTCCTGATGTGTATCGTCAGGTTTCCGTTGACAGAGAACCGCTTGGTGCAGTAGGTACACTGGTACGGCCTCTCGCCGGTGTGAGTCCGCATGTGGAGCTTCAGGTCTCCTTTACACCGGAAGGCCTTTCCACAGCTGGGGCAGATCTTGGACCTCTCTTGGGAGTGACGTTGCTCGTGGTTATTTTGCCAGACCTAAAACAAAATCATTTTTATTAGACATTTAAAATATATTATTAGTTGTCTTAACCATTTTTAGGTTAACAATACACAGATTTTTCTTGTCTTGGAAATGTGTTAACCTCTGGTGAAAAGAAAACAAATCAATACAACACCTGGGAGCTGAAGCCCTTTCCACACTGTTTACACTTGTAGGGTTTGTCTTCTGCACCGTGGGCCTTCTGGTGGGCCCTCAGCTCCGCCACGCCCGGGAATGGTCCCTCCCCACAGTACCTGGGCCATACATAGGTTAGCACACAGACCGTCTATTCCCTAGAATTCATTTATAGATATAGGGCTCTGGTCAAAACTGGTGCCCTGAGTAGGGTGTAATTTGGGATGTAGTTATTGACTGTTCACCTTTATAGGGCAGGTGATTGAAAAACATTAATGTTGTGTACTCAACAATCATGAATCACAGACCGGTATCCCAAATGGCACCCTAGTTCAAAACTAGTGCACTATATAGGGTCCCGTTTGGGACAGCAACAGGATATCAGTATAATATACCTGCAGTTGAAGACCTTGTCAGTGGAGTGGGTTACCAGGTGTTTCTTTAATGAGTTGTGCCACTTGAAGACTTTCCCACACTGCGGACACTCAAACTGGCCCGCCTGACCCAAACCGCTGGCGCGCCTACAACACCGGTGGCTGACCCGCTCTCTGACCGACCCAAAACTACTTCCGCATTTGATACAGACATAGGCAGCGTTGGAGCACTGCGTTCGGCGGTGGGTGGACATCTCCGAGGACCTTCTGAAGGTCTTACCACACTGGGAACACTTGTAAGGGTTCTCCCCCGTGTGGAGTCTCTGGTGCTCCAGCATCTCATAGCGGTAAATGAAACAACGGCCGCACTGGGGACACCTGTGGGCCACGCGCTGCCGCGGCTGCTCCGGTGACACCCCGGAGGAGGCTGATGGGGCGTGTTCAGCTGTCGTGCTGCTCAGGGAGTATTGGTGCTCCGAGACGACCGCTTCTCGTCCTTCCTCAGACTTCGGTCTCTCCTTCAGGTGATCCTCTCCTTCAGATCCTTGGGTTTCTACTGAATCCGTTCCAGTATTTTTATCCGCACTTGTTTTTAACTCTGCCCATTGGTCAGTCGAACTGTCAGTCGTAACCCTCTGGTCGTCTCTGATCTCCAAGGGCGGGCTGTGGCGGGCGCTGTGGCGCGAGGCATTGGCCAGTCTCAGTGATGGAGGGAAGGATAACGAGACGAGGAGACGGTCCTCTGTCCTCGAGGGAACTGAACATTGACAACCAGGACCAATGGAAAGAAGATCGAAAAGGTGAGTCGTCTACAGGTGAGTCGTCTACAGGTGAGTCGTCTACAGGTGAGTCGTCTACAGGTGAGTCGTCTACAGGTGAGTCGTCTACAGGTGAGTCGTCTACAGGTGAGTCGTCTACAGGTGAGTCGTCTACAGGTGAGTCGTCTACAGGTGAGTCGTCTACAGGTGAGTCGTCTACAGGTGAGTCGTCTACATTTACATTACATTTAAGTCATTTAGTGAGTGAAATATAATGCTATAGAACGTCATCTGCAGTCAGACAGATATGCATCCCAAATGGCACCTATTCCCTATATAGCGCACTGCAACGACCCTATATAGCGCACTACAGTAGAGCATTATAAAGGGAATAGGTTGCCATGGGAAACGCAGACAGAGGCTTACCGCTCTTGGGCAGCTTCCCGGGGCAGTGTTGGTTCTGTAGCAGAGACTTCAGGTCCTCTCCGTGAGAGACACAGCGCATGTAGTCCTCCAGAACAGAGGGGGCAGCACTGATCAACAACGCAGTCTGAAGAAAGAAGATAAAAATCACATTGTATTGGTCACACACACACACACACGTTTAGCAGATGTTATTGCGGATTTAGCGAAATGCTTGTAAATGAAACTAATATTATGATGAAATACAGCTCTACTAGTTTTACAGTTGTTATTCTACCTACACCAGTGAATTGTCATGTAAGCAGTAAGGCCCGAGGGGGCGTGGTATATGGCCAATATACCACGGCTAAGGACTGTTCTTATGCGCGACGCAAAGCTGAGTGTCTGGACACACCCCTTAGCCGTGGTATATTGGCCATATACTACAAACCCCCGAGGTGCCTTATTGCTATTTATAAACTGGTTACCAATGTAAAAATACGTTGTATACGGTCTGATATACCACGGCTGTCAGCCAATCAGCATTCAGGGCTCGAACCACCCAGTTTATTCTAAATAACCACGTTTTGTCCCAACCCTCTATAATCCTTTCATCTCGACTCATCTGACACCGGACGAGTGTAAGACGGGCAACGATGGACCTGGTGTCACCGGCCGTGTCCCAAATCTGTCTGGCCTACTACGTACTAATCATACTACATACTATTTAGAACAGACTGTTCAGTAGAAATAAATGCAGTAAGCAACAAATAACATTCTAGGTCCCGCCTCCTGAGAAGAGCCACATTCTAGGTCCCGCCTCCTGAGAAGAGCCACATTCTAGGTCCCGCCTCCTGAGAAGAGCCACATTCTAGGTCCCGCCTCCTGAGAAGAGCCACATTCTAGGTCCTTCTGAGAAGCTCAATTCTAGGTCCCGCCTCCTGAGAAGAGCATGGTCCCGCTCCTGAGAAGAGCCACATTCTAGGTCCCGTGGGAGCCACATTCTATCCCGCCTCCTGAGGACCACCCTAGGTCCCGCCTCCTGAGAATGTATGCACACATGACTCCCGTAGAAGAGCCACATCGCTCCCGCCTTGAGAAAAAGCTAGGTCCCGCTAAATGGCATATATTATATTATATTATTATAGAAGAGCCACATTCTAGGCCCCGCCTCCTGTGAATATCATTATACTAGGCTCCCCCCCCCGAGAACTCGTAATCTAATGCGTCGATTCCTGCCATTGGTTCATTTTGGTACAGCACTTCCATAAATGACCAGCATTATCGGAAGAAACCTGGGGTGGAGTCCTCTTCTGGCTGTGCCGGGTAGAGATTATAACAGAAAATGACCAAGCAGAACGTTGAAGACTGTTCCTCCGTAGTGAATGGATGACGTCTCGACATTTAAATCATACTCCATTTTAGAAAGTTTGATAGGTATGAGAGAATTGACATCCTAAAACGCCTGCCATTTACAACACAAGTACGGGTATTCGGACATTGTAGCAGTGCTGTCCAACGGTGTACCTGTTTGAAGTCTGGGACCGGCAGCAGCTCCTCCAGCCTAGACAGGAAGTGGCACACCAGGGTTTGCAGCGATGAGTCAAAGTTAGGACCATACTCCACAGGGAACACCACCTGACAGAGAGTCAAAGTTAGGGACTTAGTTAGAGATGAAACTTGAAAGATCCCAGAGGGGAAACCCAACAACTATAGTGAAGGGAGTCTGATCACTGTTCCAATACTTTAAAACGGCATCCTGTCTTGAGATTAAAACACCAACATGGAGTCCATCATGGAGGTTAGGAGCCCTGTGCTCCCTCCTATCTGGGTCTTCCACTAGGCTCTATCTTACCTTGAAGAAGCTTTGGAAAAAAGCGTCTGCTAAATGGCATATATTATATTATATTATTATAGAAGAGCCACATTCTAGTTCCCTCCTATCTGGGTCTTCCACTGGGCTCTATCTTACCTTGAAGAAGTGTTCTGGGTCTTCCACTAGGCTCTATCTTACCTTGAAGAAGTGTTCCCTCCTATCTGGGTCTTCAACTAGGCTCTATCTTACCTTGAAGAAGTGTTCTGGGTATCTGGGTCTTCCACTAGGCTCTATCTCACCTTGAGACGTCGCTTTGGATAAAAGCGTCTGCTAAATGGCATATATTATTATTATATATTATTATATTATTATTATATTATTGAAGAAGTGTTCCCTCCTATCTGGGTCTTCCACTGGGCTCTATCTCACCTTGAAGAAGTGTTCCCTCCTATCTGTGTCTTCCACTGGGCTCTATCTCACCTTGAGACGTCGCTTTGGATGAAAGCGTCTGCTAAATGGCATATATTATTATTATATATTATTATATTATTATTATTATTATATTATTGAAGAAGTGTTCCCTCCTATCTGGGTCTTCCACTAGGCTCTCTCACCTTGAGACGTCGCTTTGGATAAAAGCGTCTGCTAAATGGCATATATTATTATTATATATTATTATATTATTATTATTATTATTATATTATTGAAGAAGTGTTCCCTCCTATCTGGGTCTTCCACTAGGCTCTATCTTACCTTGAAGAAGTGTTCCCTCCTATCTGGGTCTTCCACTAGGCTCTATCTCACCTTGAAGAAGTGTTCCCTCCTATCTGTGTCTTCCACTAGGCTCTATCTCACCTTGAAGAAGTGTTCCCTCCTATCTGGGTCTTCCACGAGGCTCTATCTTACCTTGAAGAAGTGTTCCCTCCTATCTGGGTCTTCCACGAGGCTCTGGATCAGCTTCAGGAAGTTGGATTCAGCAAATTCAATCGCTGCATCGTTTGACTGCAACACATAAAAGGATCCAGACAAACATCACAAGCTGGACAGTGTTTGTTTCCTGGAGACAGCCTAGTCCTGGACTAAAAAGCAAACAAATAGAGAATGATCTTTGAAAGTGCTTTTTAGTCCAGGACTGGTTTCAACTGCCCCTTACTGTTCAAGAGAAAGGGCTAGTCAGAATATCTTCTCAGTTGATGAAACACTCACCTGTTTGAGACCAGATGCTGTGATTCTATCCAGGTGTGTTTGAACAGCCTTGAGGTCATCAGGATGTCCAGATCGGATCAGTTCCAGAGTCACCTGAGAAGAGACCCAGCCGGTTACCACCAGAGACCCAGCCGGTTACCACCAGAGACCCAGCCGGTTACCACCAGAGACCCAGCCGGTTACCACCAGAGACCCAGCCGGTTACCACCAGAGACCCAGCCGGTTACCACCAGAGACCCAGCCGGTTACCACCAGAGACCCAGCCGGTTACCACCAGAGACCCAGCCGGTTACCACCAGAGACCCAGCCGGTTACCACCAGAGACCCAGCCGGTTACCACCAGAGACCCAGCCGGTTACCACCAGAGACCCAGCCGGTTACCACCTGCATGCAACCATCTGCAGTCATAGACACCAAGCCCCTCCTCCTGTGCTGTGTGCACCTTCCCACACAGACGTCAAGCCCCTCCCCCTGTGCTGTGTGCACCTTCCCACACAGACGTCAAGCCCCTCCCCTGTGCTGTGTGCACCTTCCCACACAGACGCCAAGCCCCTCCTCCTGACACTCACAACAAAAGTCGAGATGAAAGATCACTTTTTCTCTGACAACTCCCCATTAGCATTTGCGGTTTGGTCCGACATGGGGTCGGTCATATGAACACCGAAACAGACATTTACTGTTGTTGTAGAAATTACCACTAAGGATCACAAAGTCGAGCTTAAATTAATTAAAGCTTAACTGCCTGTTGCTCAGGCCCTGAAGCAAGGATATGCACATTCTTGGTACCACTTGAAAGGAAACACTTTTAAGTTTGAAATGTCAATTGAATGTAGGAGAATATAACAATAGATCTGGGAGAAGAAAATACAGGGGAAAAAACCCAAACGGTCTTTTTCTACCGGCATCTTTGAAATGCAAGAGGAAGGTTCTAGCCATCACTCTGGTTGTAATTCCGTTGGTGTCCACAAGATGGCAGCAGTGTGTGCGCAACATTTCAGATGGATGACTTGAAGTATGAGTGAACCAGAAGACTTTGTGTACATTTGGGCAAATCGTGAAGGAGACATTCGCATTCATATGACATTTTTCGGCAAGAATATCGTCAAATCTGTATACTTGGACTTTGATTTAGCTTTCCAAGTATTAGTAGCCATATTAGAAGTTCAACAATTACAAAACAACCATTTTTCATAACTCTGAATATCTTTATAATTTCTGTCCAAAATGAAAAAGCATGCTGTCGTACAAGGTTAGTAGCTACATTTGGCGACATATACATGGTTTCCGATACTCCCGTAAAGCCCAGCTCATTGGCTATCTAGCTAGCTTAGTTTGACCCCGATTGGTGTTTCTCTGACAAGACAGTCGTTCAAGTGATCAGCGGGCCATGGTGTCGCTCTCTGACCAAATATGGTGTCCTATAGGGTTTACTATAGTGAAGTCTGGTTACATTCTAGGATCTCTGATATGGTGTCCTATAGGATATACTACACCCCTAATGATATAGTGAAGTCTGGTTACATTCTAGGATCTCTGAAGAATAAATACGAACGTGATTTGACTGGTTGAAACAACGTTTAGGGTTAGATTTTCACAGATTCCTCTCTTTGCAAATTGAACGAGAGGAAATACAAAAATCGATCGTGCTATTTGGACCTTTTTAGGATATAAAATATTTTTTCTTCTAACAAAATGACACTTCATGTTATCTCTGGGACCCTTTAGATGATATATCAGAGCAAGATTTCAGAATGTAAGTAGACATTTCACCTTCAGAGGAGAATGCATCAAACCTATCTCGGTGGAAAAGGTGTTTTGTTGCTAGGAGCTCTCCTCAAACAATAGCATGGCATTTTGATGATCATGATGGGGCCAATATGTTCTTGGGGACCTTCAACGCTGTAGAATAGTTTTGGTACCATTCCCCAGATCTGTGCCTTGACACAATCCTGTCTCGGAGCTCAACGGGCAATTCCTTCAACCTCATGGCTTGGTTTTGGCTCTGAATTGCACTGTAAACTGTGGGACCTTATATAGACAGGTGTGTCTCTTTCCAAATCATGCCAAATCAATTGAATTTACCATAGGTGGACTCCAAGTTGTAGAAACATCAAGGATGATCAATGGAAACAGGATGCACCTGAGCTCAACTTCAAGGGTCTGAATACTGATGTAAATAAGGTATCTGTATTTTTAATTATACATTTGCAGACATTTTACATTTGATCAATTTTAGAATAAGGATGTAACGTCACAAAATGTAGAAAAAGTCAAGGGGTCTGAAAACTTTCTGAATGCATTGAATATAAATATATATATTTTCTTTTTACACTGTTTGGACCCTTAAGGATTTCAACAGCAGAAAAATCCTTGAGATTGATTGGGAATCTCTTACCCGTCCTCTGAGAGCCAGGATGAGCAGCCACCTCTGTCTGTTGGACAGGAGTTCTGGAACCACCTCCGTTACCATGGACACAAACTCCTCCAACTTCCCATAATGCTTTGTGTTGCCCTGGCGCACCACCTGCCACATAACTGCTGACATCATCCGGAGAGGAGGGACCAGCAGGCCCAGGGACGGCAGAGGAAAGGGGGATTCTGCTAGGAGGAGAGAGGGAGGAGGAGGAGGAGAGGAGAGAGGGAGGAGGAGGGGGGGGAGGGAGGAGGAGAGAGAGAGGGAGGAGGAGGAGAGGGGGAGGAGAAGAGAGAGGGAGGAGGAGAGAGAGGGAGGAGGAGGAGAGAGAGGGAGGAGGAGGAGAGAGAGGGAGGAGGAGGAGAGAGGGGAGGAGGAGAGAGAGAGGAGGAGGAGGAGGAGAGAGGAGGAGGAGGGGAGGAGGAGGAGAGGGAGGAGGAGGAGAGGAGGAGGAGGAGGGAGGGTGAGGAGGGAGGAGGAGGGGAGGAGGAGGGAGGAGGAGGGGAGGGAGGAGGAGGAGGAGGGGAGGGAGGGAGGAGGAGGGGAGGGAGGAGGAGGAGGGAGGGAGGAGGAGGAGGGGAGGGAGGAGGAGGAGGGGAGGGAGGAGGAGGAGGGGGAGGGAGGGGAGGGAGGAGGAGAGAGGGGAGGGAGGAGGAGAGAGGGGAGGGAGGAGGAGAGAGGGGAGGAGAGAGGGGAGGAGAGAGGGGAGGAGAGAGGGGAGGGAGGAGGAGAGGGAGGAGGAGGGAGAGAGGGATGAGGAGAGGAGGGAGAGAGGGAGGGGAAGTTGAGTCACCAGTGAGGCATAGTTAATTGTCTAAATAAGCGAAAGGCCTCACCCCCCTTTCTGAAAATCAGATCATGATGCTATGACTCCTGCTATTGTAGTGTACCCTGGCGCTATGGCTGAGGACACGAACAAGTCCCGCTACGACCTTCTCAGGGCCAACAAACAGGCAAAATGACAATATAGGAACAAGGTGGAACCCTATTACGGCAGGGCTTGGAAACTATTGCGGACTACAAAAGGGAAACCCAAATGCGCGAGCCTACCAGACAAGCTAAATGTCTTCCATGCTCGCGTCGAGGCAAGCAACACTGAAGCATGCACGAGAGCACCATGTTCCGAACAACTGTAATCACACTCTCCGTAGCCGATGTGAGAAAGACCTTCAAACAGGTCAACATTCACAGGGCCAGACGGATTACCAGGATGTGTATTCAGAGCATGCGCAGACCAACTGGCAAGTGTCTTCACTGATATTTTCAACCGCTCCCTGACAGAGTCTGTAATACCTACATTTTTCAAGCAGACCCCCATAGTCCCCATGCCCAAGAACACTAAGGTAACCTGCCTAAATGACTACCGCCTCTTAGCACTCTCACGTCGGTAACTCTAAAGTGTTTTGAAAGGCTGGTCATGGCTCACATCAACATCCCGGACCCACTCCAATTTGCATACCGCCCCAACAGAGCCACAGATGATGCAATCTCAACCCCACTCCACACTGGCCTGTCCCACCTGGACAAAAGGAATACCTACGCAAGAATGCCGTTCATTGACTCCAGCTCAGCGTTGAACACCATTGTTCCCTCCAAGCTCATCACTAAGCTTGGGGCCCTGAGTCCTGACAGGCCGTCTCCAGGTGGTGAAGGTAGGCAACACCACCTACACTACACTGATCCTCAACACAGTGGCCCCACAAGGATGCGTCCTTAGTCCCCTCCTGTACTCCCTATTCACCCACGACTGCCTCCAGAGGGTGGGGAGTCCGAAATCACCGGGAGCACAGGACCTCAGCGCCCCCAGAGTCTGTTCACCCCGCTACCATATATGTATATACGGTATTTTAGTTCATCATTCAATGGTTGAGATATAAAGATAGTGATGTAGATTTATCTATACACACTATAACATATGCACTATTTTATCCATGTATTCTTCAGATATATTAGTCTAGCCACATACATTCCATCACAGACAGAGCTAATCCAAATATTGTTTTTATTCCATTATTTTAGGCGTGTGCATTGTTAGATATTACTGCACTGTTGGAGCCAGGAACACAAGCATTTCGCTACACCCACAATCATTTTTGATAAATGTGTATTCAACCAATAAAATGTGATTTGAAAGAAAAGGGGAGAGGAGAATTATTAAGAGAATTTATAAATGGCTTGCCAATTTTGGATTTTCTGCAGCAGAACATCTGGGAAACGGCATAAATTAGCACCTTTGGGTCCATGAACAACACACGTTACGATGTCGGACGCATAAAGGACCTTCATCTTTCATATCAGCGAGAAATAGTTCAAACAAAACCATGTTTACTGAAGACAGAGTGGACTGCTAATTAGCTACATGCCTCTCAGAACAACACCTTCGCGTAACCGGAAGATCAAAGCCACAAACAAACACGGTGTCACTTAAAAATACAGTTGTCTGCCACTGTTAATATAAAACCGGTTACTAGTGTATATAGATAGACAAGTTGTCATTATTCACTGTGTGTGTGCATTGTGTTATTTTCCTATTGTTCCGCTACTTCTCCCTGTATGGTCGGGAAGGGACCGTATTAAACATGTGAAGAGGACCATTTGATGTGGGCTAAGATACATCTAGATACAACAGCAATGGAGGGTCGAAACAAGATCAAACTAACTAGACATTATAGAAGCATAATGGCTAAGATACAAAACAAAATATACGACTTTTATCTAATACATACCCATGTTGCACCTCTAAGCAACTTAACGCTTCGGATTGTTATAAAGACTAAATGAAATTAGCGTTGTATTTATTTATGTTTTTTTAAATGCTAGTTAGCACAAGAACACCATTTTTGGCGTTTTCTTTGTTGGTTATAAAAGGGACGCAAAATGTACTTCCGGAAACTGAACTTCCGGAATTGTACGTGCATAGAGATAGATAGAGGTCTTATCTTTATACCTGTGACGTTATAGAGTCTGTGACAACATGAAAGAGACTTTTAGGCCACTAGAGTCTCTATCCTTCTCTATGGGTCCGTTCTCGCTCAGCGTCTCGTCATCAACACTAAAAAAGTACTTCCAGATCACGGAATTTCTGATTTTCAAATAAAAGTCCCTCGCGTAATAGTAGAAACGTGTAATTAACCTGTATTTATTCATAATGTATGAAAAATAATTGTCTAAACATTAACAATGATAACTACTTTCCATTAAATGTGGGTTTTAAAACATGTTCCAAGGTCAAATAAATTCCCCCAATGCAAATCATTGCATATGTATTACATATTGGACTATAGAGAAAAAAGTATTATTTGTGCCAATGTAAAAGTCGAGTTGGGGGTCTGTAGAATCTACGTCATTTCATGGAGCTCTGAATAATACGGAGTGCTGCTGGACCAGAGGGCTGGAGGGGGCAGGTAGCAGGGTTAGGTCCCAGAGGACTGGAGGGGGCAGGTGGCTGGCCTCGGTCCCAGAGGGATGGAGGGGGCAGGTAGCAGGGTTAGGTCCCAGAGGACTGGAGGGGGCAGGTAGCTGGCCTAGGTTCCAGAGGGCTGGAGGGGGCAGGTAGCTAGCCTAGGTCCCAGAGGGCTGGAGGGGGCAGGTAGCTGGCCTAGGTCCCAGAGGGCTGGAGGGGGCAGGTAGCTGGCCTAGGTCCCAGAGGGCTGGAGGGGGCAGGTAGCTGGCCTAGGTCCCAGAGGACTGGAGGGGGCAGGTGGCTGGCCTCGGTCCCAGAGGGATGGAGGGGGCAGGTAGCTGGCCTAGGTCCCAGAGGACTGGAGGGGGCAGGTAGCAGGGTTAGGTCCCAGAGGACTGGAGGGGGCAGGTAGCTGGCCTAGGTTCCAGAGGGCTGGAGGGGGCAGGTCCCAGAGGGCTGAGGGGCCTGGGTCCCAGAGGGCTGAAGGGGGCCTAGGTCCCAGGTCCCAGAGGGCTGGCCTAGGTCCCAGAGGGCTGGAGGGGGCAGGTCCCAGCTGGCCTAGGTCCCAGAGGGCTGGAGGGGGCAGGTAGCTGGCCTAGGTCCCAGAGGGCTGGAGGGGGCAGGCAGCTGGCCTAGGTCCCAGAGGGCTTTAGGGGGCAGGTAGCAGGGTTAGGTCCCAGAGGGCTGGAGGGGGCAGGTAGCTGGCCTAGGTCCCAGAGGGCTGGAGGGGGCAGGTAGCTGGCCTAGGTCCCAGAGGGCTGGAGGGGGCAGGTAGCTGGCCTAGGTCCCAGAGGGCTGGAGGGGGGTTAGGTCCCAGAGGGCTGGAGCAGGGTTAGGGTCCCAGAGGGCTGGAGGGGGCAGGTAGGCCTAGGTCCCAGAGGGCTGGGGGGCAGGTAGTCCCAGAGGACTGGAGGGGGCAGGTAGCTGGCCTAGGTCCCAGAGGGCTGGAGGGGGCAGGTAGCAGGGTTAGGTCCCAGAGGGCTGGAGGGGGCAGGCAGCTGGCCTAGGTCCCAGAGGGCTTTAGGGGGAAGGTAGCAGGGTTAGGTCCCAGAGGGCTGGAGGGGCAGGTAGGTGGCCTGGAGGTCCCAGAGGGCTGGAGGGGGCAGGTAGCTGGCCTAGGTCCCAGAGGGCTGGAGGGGGCAGGTAGCTGGCCTAGGTCCCAGAGGGCTGGAGGGGGCAGGTAGCTGGCCTAGGTCCCAGAGGGCTGGAGGGGGCAGGTAGCAGGGTTAGGTCCCAGAGGGCTGGAGGGGGGGGCAGGTGGCTGGCCTAGGTCCCAGAGGGATGGAGGGGCTGGAGGGGGCAGGTAGCAGGGTTAGGTCCCAGAGGGCTGGAGGGGGGTAGCTGGCCTAGGTCCCAGAGGGCTGGGGGCAGGTAGCTAGGTCCCAGAGGGCTGGAGGGACTGGAGGGGGCAGGTAGCAGGGTTAGGTCCCAGAGGGCTGGAGGGGGCAGGTAGCTGGCCTAGGTCCCAGAGGGCTGGGGGGGCAGGTAGGAGAGGGACTGGAGGGGGCAGGTAGCAGGGTTAGGTCCCAGAGGTCTGGTTTTGGTGGAGGGACTGGAGGGGGCAGGTAGCAGGGTTAGGTCCCAGAGGGCTGGTTTTGGTGGAGGGACTGGAGGGGGTAGGTAGCAGGGTTAGGTCCCAGAGGGCTGGTTTTGGTGGAGGGACTGGAGGGGGAAGCCAGCAGGGTTAGGTCCCAGAGGGCTGGTTTTGGTGGAGGGACTGGAGGGGGCAGGTAACAGGGTTAGGTCCCAGAGGGCTGGTTTTGGTGGAGGGACTGGAGGGGGCAGGTAGCTGGCCTAGGTCCCAGAGGGCTGGAGGGGGCAGGTAGCAGGGTTAGGTCCCAGAGGTCTGGTTTTGGTGGAGGGACTGGAGGGGGCAGGTAGGGGTTAGGTCCCAGAGGGCTGGTTTTGGTGGAGGGACTGGAGGGGGCAGCTAGGGGTCCCAGAGGGGTTTTGGTGGAGGGACTGGGGGGGCAGGTAGCAGGGTGGAGGGCTGGAGGGGGCAGGTAGCAGGGTTAGGTCCCAGAGGGCTGGAGGGGGGTAGCTGGCCTAGGTCCCAGAGGCCTAGGTCCCAGAGGGCTGGAGGGCTGGAGGGGGCAGGTAGCTGGCCTAGGTCCCAGAGGGCTGGAGGGGGCAGGTAGGGGCCTAGGTCCCAGAGGGCTGGAGGGGGCAGGTAGCTGGCCTAGGTCCCAGAGGGCTGGAGGGGGCAGGTAGCAGGCCTAGGTCCCAGAGGGCTGGAGGGGGCAGGTAGCTGGCCTAGGTCCCAGAGGGCTGGAGGGGGCAGGTAGCTGGCCTAGGTCCCAGAGGGCTGGCCTGGCCTAGGTCCCAGAGGGCTGGAGGGGCAGGTAGCCCTAGGTCCCAGAGGGCTGGAGGGGGCAGGTAGCTGGCCTAGGTCCCAGAGGACTGGAGGTCTGGAGGGGCAGGTAGCTGGCCAGAGGGGCTGGAGGGGCAGGTAGCTATCCTAGGTCCCAGAGGGCTGGAGGGGGCAGGTAGCTGGCCTAGGTCCCAGAGGGCTGGAGGGGGCAGGTAGCTGGCCTAGGTCCCAGAGGGCTGGAGGGGGCAGGTAGCCGGCCTAGGTCCCAGAGGGCTGGAGGGGGCAGGTAGCAGGGTTAGGTCCCAGAGGGCTGGAGGGGGCAGGTAGCAGGGTTAGGTCCCAGAGGACAGGAGGGGGCAGGTGGCTGGCCTCGGTCCCAGAGGGATGGAGGGGGCAGGTAGCAGGGTTAGGTCCCAGAGGACTGAAGGGGGCAGGTAGCTGGCCTAGGTCCCAGAGGGCTGGAGGGGGCAGGTGTAGTGGCCAATAGATTCAAACATGACACGACCAATAACTTTTTGAATTCAATGATAGACTTTTAATACACCCCCGTATCAGAAGCCGGAGAGCCCCACGGGACTCACGGGACCCACAGGACTCACACCTTTCCAGAGCTCTGGCTCCAGTATTTATCCACATATTGCATATGAGCCCATCCCATATGTAAATTACGTTACATTCCAATCTGTGCATCCTGTTTGTTCAGCTCAATAACCCCCACATCTGCTTTCGGCCAGATTATATGATGTCAAGACCTTTCCCTTGACCTAAAGATAATAATTTACATCCCCCCTTCCTGTGGCCTGTGCTCAGACCCTGTAATTAACTCTGTGTCCCTATTGTATGTGTCCTTCATCTCATTTTAACTTTAGGGTTCCCATCTGTTCTGGTCCCCTGCTCTTCATATGGTTGTCCAAGGCCAAACAGACTTGTGTTTCCCCAGTGATATGACCGATGCCTGCAATCCATCAGTTAGTCACCTGGCCGACCCCGTCCCCAGGCCATCCATCAGTTAGTCATTGACTGTCCAGCTAGCCTAAGCATCTATGTGTCTGCATTTTAATGTCCCCTATGACCTTTAACTTCTTCCTGCCCTATACAATATAGAATGCATTTTTACCGGAACAAGGCATGAACCCATAATTGTACCTTTTCTCTTTTGTTATCAAATCATGTATATAATTCTACCACACAGGTAGCTGGCCTAGGTCCCAGAGGGCTGGAGGGGGCAGGTAGCAGGGTTAGGTCCCAGAGGGCTGGAGGGGGCAGGTAGCAGGGTTAGGTCCCAGAGGGCTGGAGGGGGCAGGTAGCTGGCCTAGGTCCCAGAGGACTAGAGGGGGCAGGTAGCTGGCCTAGGTCCCAGAGGGCTGGCGGGGGCAGGTAGCTGGCCTAGGTCACAGAGGGCTGGAGGGGGCAGGTAGCAGGGTTAGGTCCCAGAGGGCTGGAGGGGGCAGGTAGCTGGCCTAGGTCCCAGAGGGCTGGAGGGGGCAGGTAGCTAGCCTAGGTCCCAGAGGGCTGGTTTTGGTGGAGGGACTGGAGGGGGCAGGTAGCAGGGTTAGGTCCCAGAGTGCTGGAGGGGGCAGGTAGCTGGCCTAGGTCCCATAGGGCTGGAGGGGGCAGGTAGCTGGCCTAGGTCCCAGAGGGCTGGAGGGGGCAGGTAGCAGGGTTAGGTCCCAGAGGTCTGGTTTTGGTGGAGGGACTGGAGGGGGCAGGTAGCAGGGTTAGGTCCCAGAGGGCTGGTTTTGGTGGAGGGACTGGAGGGGGAAGCCAGCAGGGTTAGGTCCCAGAGGGCTGGTTTTGGTGGAGGGACTGGAGGGGGCAGGTAGCAGGGTTAGGTCCCAGAGGGCTGGTTTTGGTGGAGGGACTGGAGGGGGCAGGTAGCTAGCCTAGGTCCCAGAGGGCTGGTTTTGGTGGAGGGACTGGAGGGGGCAGGTAGCAGGGTTAGGTCCCAGAGTGCTGGAGGGGGCAGGTAGCTGGCCTAGGTCCCAGAGGGCTGGAGGGGGCAGGTAGCTGGCCTAGGTCCCAGAGGGCTGGAGGGGGCAGGTAGCAGGGTTAGGTCCCAGAGGTCTGGTTTTGGTGGAGGGACTGGAGGGGGGTTAGGTCCCAGGGGCTGGTTTTGGTGGAGGGACAGGGTTAGGTCCCAGAGGGCTGGTTTTGGTGGAGGGACTTAGGTCCCAGAGGGCTGGTTTTGGTGGAGGGACTGGAGGGGGCAGGTAGCTGGCCTAGGTCCCAGAGGGCTGGAGGGGGCAGGTAGCAGGGTTAGGTCCCAGTGGTCTGGTTTTGGTGGAGGGACTGGAGGGGGCAGGTAGCAGGGTTAGGTCCCAGAGGGCTGGTTTTGGTGGAGGGACTGGAGGGGGCAGCTAGCAGGGTTAGGTCCCAGAGGTCTGGTTTTGGTGGAGGGACTGGAGGGGGCAGGTAGCAGGGTTAGGTCCCAGAGGGCTGGAGGGGGCAGGTAGCAGGGTTAGGTCCCAGAGGGCTGGAAGGGGCAGGTAGCTGGCCTAGGTCCCAGAGGGCTGGAGGGGGCAGGTAGGTGGCCTAGGTCCCAGAGGGCTGGAGGGGGCAGGTAGCTGGCCTAGGTCCCAGAGGGCTGGAGGGGGCAGGTAGCAGGCCTAGGTCCCAGAGGGCTGGAAGGGGCAGGTAGCTGGCCTAGGTCCCAGAGGGCTGGAGGGGGCAGGTAGCTAGCCTAGGTCCCAGAGGGCTGGAGGGGGCAGGTAGCTGGCCTAGGTCCCAGAGGGCTGGAGGGGGCAGGTAGCTGGCCTAGGTCCCAGAGGGCTGGAGGGGGCAGGTAGCTGGCCTAGATCCCAGAGGACTGGAGGGGGCAGGTAGCAGGCCTAGGTCCCAGAGGGCTGGAGGGGGCAGGTAGCTGGCCTAGGTCCCAGAGGGCTGGAGGGGGCAGGTAGCTATCCTAGGTCCCAGAGGGCTGGAGGGGGCAGGTAGCTGGCCTAGGTCCCAGAGGGCTGGAGGGGGCAGGTAGCTGGCCTAGGTCCCAGAGGGCTGGAGGGGGCAGGTAGCTGGCATAGGTCCCAGAGGACTGGAGGGGGCAGGTAGCTAGCCTAGGTCCCAGAGGGCTGGTTTTGGTGCAGGGACTGGAGGGGGCAGGTAGCAGGGTTAGGTCCCAGAGGGCTGGAGGGGGCAGGTAGCTGGCCTAGGTCCCAGAGGGCTGGAGGGGGCAGGTAGCTGGCCTAGGTCCCAGAGGGCTGGAGGGGGCAGGTAGCTGGCCTAGGTCCCAGAGGGCTGGAGGGGGCAGGTAGCTGGCCTAGGTCCCAGAGGGCTGGAGGGGGCAGGTAGCTGGCCTAGGTCCCAGAGGGCTGGAGGGGGCAGGTAGCAGTCCTAGGTCCCAGAGGGCTGGAGGGGGCAGGTAGCTGGCCTAGGTCCCAGAGGGCTGGAGGGGACAGGTAGCTAGCCTAGGTCCCAGAGGGCTGGAGGGGGCAGGTAGCTGGCCTAGGTCCCAGAGGGCTGGAGGGGGCAGGTAGCTGGCCTAGGTCCCAGAGGGCTGGAGGGGGCAGGTAGCTGGCCTAGGTCCCAGAGGACTGGAGGGGGCAGGTAGCTAGCCTAGGTCCCAGAGGGCTGGTTTTGGTGGAGGGACTGGAGGGGGCAGGTAGCAGGGTTAGGTCCCAGAGGGCTGGAGGGGGCAGGTAGCTGGCCTAGGTCCCAGAGGGCTGGAGGGGGCAGGTAGCTGGCCTAGGTCCCAGAGGGCTGGAGGGGGCAGGTAGCAGGGTTAGGTCCCAGAGGTCTGGTTTTGGTGGAGGGACTGGAGGGGGCAGGTAGCAGGGTTAGGTCCCAGAGGGCTGGTTTTGGTGGAGGGACTGGAGGGGGCAGGTAGCAGGGTTAGGTCCCAGAGGGCTGGTTTTGGTGGAGGGACTGGAGGGGGAAGCCAGCAGGGTTAGGTCCCAGAGGGCTGGTTTTGGTGGAGGGACTGGAGGGGGCAGGTAACAGGGTTAGGTCCCAGAGGGCTGGTTTTGGTGGAGGGACTGGAGGGGGCAGGTAGCTGGCCTAGGTCCCAGAGGGCTGGAGGGGGCAGGTAGCAGGGTTAGGTCCCAGAGGTCTGGTTTTGGTGGAGGGACTGGAGGGGGCAGGTAGCAGGGTTAGGTCCCAGAGGGCTGGTTTTGGCGGAGGGACTGGGGGCAGCTAGCAGGGTTAGGTCCCAGAGGGCTGGTTTTGGCGGAGGGACTGGAGGGGGCAGCTAGCAGGGTTAGGTCCCAGAGGTCTGGTTTTGGTGGAGGGACTGGAGGGGGCAGGTAGCAGGGTTAGGTCCCAGAGGTCTGGTTTTGGTGGAGGGACTGGAGGGGGCAGGTAGCAGGGTTAGGTCCCAGAGGGCTGGTTTTGGTGGAGGGACTGGAGGGGGCAGGTAGCAGGGTTAGGTCCCAGAGGGCTGGTTTTGGTGGAGGGACTGGAGGGGGCAGGTAGCAGGGTTAGGTCAGGGAGTTGTCAGGGAGTGGTCAGGGAGTTGTCAGGGAGTGGTCAGGGAGTTGTCAGGGAGTGGCCAGGGAGTTGTCAGGGAGTGGTCAGGGGGAGAAGGGGGCAGGTAGCAGGGTTAGGTCAGGGGGTGGTCAGGGAGTGGTCAGGCAGTGGTCAGGGAGTGGTCAGGCAGTGATCAGGGAGTTGTCAGGGAGTGGTCAAGGAGTGGTCAGGGAGTTGTCAGGCAGTGGTCAGGGAGTTGTCAGGCAGTGGTCAGGGAGTTGTCAGGGAGTGGTCAGGGAGTGGTCAGGCAGTGGTCAGGGTGTTGTCAGGGAGTGGTCAGGGAGTGGTCAGGCAGTGGTCAGGGAGTGGTCAGGGAGTGGTCAGGGAGTGGTCAGGGAGTTGTCCCCAACATCATATGAATGAGTGATGGTACAGAACGGCATAGGCAAGATGCAGTAGATGGTATCGAGTACAGTTTATACATATGAGATGAGTAATGTAGGGTATGTAAACAAAGTGGCATAGTTAAAGTGGCTAGTGATACATGTATTACATAAAGATGCAGTAGATGATATAGAGTACAGTATATACATATGAGAGGAGTAATGTAGGGTATGTAAACATTATATTAGGTAGCATTATTTAAAGTGGCTAGTGATATATTTTCCATCAATTTCCATCAATTCCCATTATTAAAGTGGCTGGAGTTGAGTCAGTGTGTTGGCAGCAGCCACTCAATGTTAGTGGTGGCTGTTTAACAGTCTGATGGCCTTGAGATAGAAGCTGTTTTTCAGTCTCTCGTTCCCTGCTTTGATGCACCTGTACTGACCTCGCCTTCTGGATGATAGCGGGGTGAACAGGCAGTGGTTCGGGTGGTTGATGTCCTTGATGATCTTTATGGCCTTCCTGTAACATCGGGTGGTGTAGGTGTCCTGGAGGGCAGGTAGTTTGCCCCCGGTGATGCGTTGTGCAGACCTCACTACCCTCTGGAGAGCCTTACGGTTGTGGGCGGAGCCGTTGCCGTACCAGGCGGTGATACAGCCCGACAGGATGCGCTTGATTGTGCATCTGTAGAAGTTTGTGAGTGCTTTTGGTGACAAGCCGAATTTCTTCAGCCTCCTGAAGTTGAAGAGGCGCTGCTGCGCCTTCTTCACGACGCTGTCTGTGTGGGTGGACCAATTCAGTTTGTCTGTGATGTGTACACCGAGGAGCTTAAAACTTACTACCCTCTCCACTACTGTCCCATCGATGTGGATAGGGGGGTGCTCCCTCTGCTGTTTCCTGAAGTCCACAATCATCTCCTTTGTTTTGTTGACGTTGAGTGTGAGGTTATTTTCCTGACACAACACTCCGAGGGCCCTCACCTCCTCCCTGTAGGCCGTCTCGTCGTTGTTGGTAATCAAGCCTACCACTGTAGTGTCGTCCGCAAACTTGATGATTGAGTTGGAGGCGTGCATGGCCACGCAGTCGTGGGTGAACAGGGAGTACAGGAGAGGGCTCAGAACGCACCCTTGTGGGGCCCCAGTGTTGAGGATCAGCGGGGTGGAGATGTTGTTACCTACCCTCACCACCTGGGGCGGCCCGTCAGGGAGTCCAGTACCCAGTTGCACAGGGCGGGGTCGAGACCCAGGGTCTCGAGCTTGATGACGAGTTTGGAGGGTACTATGGTGTTAAATGCTGAGCTGTAGTCGATGAACAGCATTCTCACATAGGTATGTATTCCTCTTGTCCAGATGGGTTAGGGCAGTGTGCAGTGTGGTTGCGATTGCGTCGTCTGTGGACCTATTTGGGCGGTAAGCAAATTGTAGTGGGTCTAGGGTGTCAGGTAGGGTGGAGGTGCTATGGTCCTTGACAGGGTCAGGGTTCCATAGCCGCAGGCAGAACAGTTGAAACTGGAGCAGCAGCACGGCCAGGTGGACTGGGGACAGCAAGGAGTCATCATGCCAGGTACTCCTGAGGCATGGTCCTAGGGCTCAGGTCCTCCGAGAGAGAGAAAGAAAGAGAGAAAGAGAGAATTAGAGAGAACACACTTAAATTCACACAGGACACCAAATAGGACAGGAGAAGTACTCCAGATATAACAAACTGACCCTAGCCCCCCGACACATAAACTACTGCAGCATAAATACTGGAGGCTGAGACAGGAGGGGTCAGGAGACACTGTGGCCCCATCCGATGATACCCCCGGACAGGGCCAGACAGGAAGGATATAACCCCACCCACTTTGCCAAAGCCCAGCCCCCACACCACTAGAGGGATATCTTCAACCACCAACTTACCATCCACAGACAAACTGAATTGGTCCACTCACACTGACAGCGTCGTGAAGAAGGCGCAGCAGCGCCTATTCAACCTCAGGAGGCTGAAAAAATTTGGCTTGTCACCAAAAGCACTCACAAACTTCTACAGATGCACAATCGAGAGCATCCTGGCGGGCTGTATCACCGCCTGGTACGGCAACTGCTCCGCCCTCAACCGTAAGGCTCTCCAGAGGGTAGTGAGGACTGCACAACGCATCACCGGGGGCAAACTACCTGCCCTCCAGGACACCTACACCACCCGTTGTTACAGGAAGGCCATAAAGATCATCAAGGACATCAACCACCCGAACCACTGCCTGTTCACCCCGCTATCATCCAGAAGGCGAGGTCAGTACAGGTGCATCAAAGCTGGGACCGAGAGACTGAAAAACAGCTTCTATCTCAAGGCCATCAGACTGTTAAATAGCCACCACTAACATTGAGTGGCTGCTGCCAACACACTGTCATTGACACTGACCCAACTCCAGCCATTTTAATAATGGGAATTGATGGAAATGATGTAAATATATCACTAGCCACTTTAAACAATGCTACCTTATATAATGTTACTTACCCTACATTATTCATCTCATATGCATATGTATATACTGTACTCTACAACATCGACTGCATCCTTATGTAACACATGTATCACTAGCCACTTTAACTATGCCACATTGTTTACTTTGTCTACACACTCATCTCATATGTATATACTGTACTCGATACCATCTACTGTATGCTGCTCTGTACCATCACTCATTCATATATCCTTATGTACATGTTCCTTATCCCCTTACACTGTGTATAAGACAGTAGTTTTTTTTGGAATTGTTAGTTAGATTACTTGTTGGTTATCACTGCATTGTCGGAACTAGAAGCACAAGCATTTCGCTACACTCGCATTAACATCTGCTAACCATGTGTATGTGACAAATAAAATTTGATTTGATTTGATTTGAGTATAGCTTACAAAGATCTCCGCCACGGCACAACCAAAGGGGGGGTGCCAACCCAGACAGGAAGATCACATCAGTGACTCAACCCACTCAAGTGACACACCCCTCCTTGGGACGTCATGAAAGAGCCCCAGTAAGCAGTGACTCAGCCCCTGTAATAGGGTTAGAGGCAGAGAATCCCAGTGTCTTCCACATTTAACCCAACCCCTCTGAATCAGAGAGGTGTAGGAGGGCTGCCTTAATCGACATCCACATCATCGGCGCCTGGAGAACAGTGAACTGCCTTGCAGTCTTGTTTTGCCTTTCGGTTACGGGCTCAACTCTCCTACCCACCAGGCTACCTGCCGCCCTAGTTAAACTGTACATAAAACTTTGAACAGTTCTTATTTTCCTAAATAAAAAATATATTGCTTGTATGTTCTGGCAACTCAGTGATTGTGATCATTGTGATGATAAATTTAAACGTCTTTGCCACATTGGTTTTTGGACGTGAACTGAATTGTCCCTGGTGGTATCCTCCAACCATCCCATCTAGCGGAGAAAGGAGGAAAAACACGTACTTCAACAGAGGATTTGGAACTTGACGTTTAAGACGTATCCGTCGACGACCACCAGAGGGCGCTATAATACTAGGCTACAATATTACTGGGGCGCGGTGTAGGACCATGAACTATACCGACTGTGTTTAAAAGGAAAGTTATTACTCTTTTAGCATGAACTATACCGATTAAAAGGAAAGGTATTACTCTTTTAGCATGAACTATACCGACTGTGTTTAAAAGGAAAGTTATTACTCTTTTAGCATGAACTATACCGACTGTGTTTAAAAGGAAAGTTATTACTCTTTTAGCATGAACTATACCGACTGTGTTTAAAAGGAAAGTTATTACTCTTTTAGCATGAACTATACCGACTGTGTTTAAAAGGAAAGTTATTGCTATTTTTTCCTATGTCATGTTTCAGTCACACCTACCGTGCGCGCACACACACCCTCAAATAAGATTTCCACATTCCGTTTAAAGTTGTTGTCCAACTGCATTGCTGGGAGGCAGGGACAGAGACACACCCACGGGGAAAAGAGTGCGGCGATGGTGAATCTGTAGTTACTAAGTCACTCCGTTATTTAGGTTGACGTGATGACGAGGTCGTGTCTGCCGTCCCTGCTGTAGGCTAGTCGTTTTACAGCGGGTTACATGCTGGCTGTGGCGGACCGGTTGACAGTCGTGTTGGTAAGGCTATGTGCATCTACTGAAGACGAGGCAACAGGTTTCAACCGTTAAAGGTAAGATAAACATCACATTCATTCAGGGTCGCTACAATTATTATAAAAGTTTATTTTGCCATATGTGAAATGGGGGAATAGGAAAAAGTGAATATTGTTGTTAATTTATTCTATATTAGAATACAGTTTTGTAATATTTATATTACTCAGTGATATCGTTTAAAATAGGCAAAGTGTGCTGAGTCTTTAAGTCGTGTGTTTGTTTTTAAAGTAACTTGTTATTGCTGTAACTAGGTGTAACCATTTGGTTGATAAGCAGAGGGAATGACTGTGTTGCACAGCTGATTAGTTTAATCTAACATTCAGTCTTCAGTCTTTATTTATCTTTATTCAGTCTTTATTTATTTAATCTGCCCTACATTTTAAAAGGGGAAGAAAAACACACACCAAAAAAGAGTGATGCAAATTTTGCATCATAGCCTGAAAAAACTCACCGAGAGAGAATGTAACAGCTCACATTGTTCCAGAATGAGAGAGAATGTAACAGCTCACATTGTTCCAGAATGAGAGAGAATGTAACAGCTCACATTGTTCCAGAATGAGAGAGAATGTAACAGCTCACATTGTTCCAGAATGAGATCACCTCAGAATAAACCTCACCTCCTTTCCTCTCTTCCTTTCCTCACCTCCTTTCCTCTCTTCCTTGCCTCTCCTCCTTTCCTATGCTCTCTGTCTCTCTGTACACATCTCTTGACTACAGTAACACAGTACACACATAACAATGTCTCTCTGTAGGCCTACACACCAGAAGATCTCTCTCTCTCTCTCTCTCTCTCTCTCTCTCTCTCTCTCTCTCTCTCTCTCTCTCTCTCTCTCTCTCATCTCTACTCACACACTCTCTCTCACTCACACACACACACACACACACACACACACACACACACACACACACACACACACACACACACACACACACACACACACACACACACACACACACACACACACACACACACACACACACCCTAAGATAAGATCTCGCTCTACCTACTCTACACACACACACACACACACACACACACACACACACACACACACACACACACACACACACACACACACACACACACACACACACACACACACACACACACACACACACACACACACACACACACACACACACACACACACACACACACACACACACACACACCCATACAATGATCTATCATTCTACACACACCCTAAGATATTTCATGAACACATACTCTAAGATACGCTCTATATATAGCAGCATGTGGACACCCCTTCAAATTAGTGGCCACACTATTTAAAAATAATTTAAAAAATTGAGAACACAGCCATGCAATCTCCATGGACAAACATTGACAGTATAATGAATAGAATAGAATGGCCTTACTGAAGAGCTCAAGTGAGTAAGTGCTGTTAATGTGAAGTGTGAAGTGGAAACATCTAGGAGCAACAACGGCTCAGTTGTGAAGTGGTAGGCCACGTCCACGCAGCAATGTCCCAACATCTAGTGGAAAGCCTTCCCAGAAGAGTGGAGGCTGTTATAGCAGCAATGTTCCAACATCTAGTGGAAAGCCTTCCCAGAAGAGTGGAGGCTGTTATAGCAGCAATGTTCCAACATCTAGTGGAAAGCCTTCCCAGAAGAGTGGAGGCTATTATAGCAGCAATGTTCCAACATCTAGTGGAAAGCCTTCCCAGAAGAGTGGAGGCTGTTATAGCAGCAATGTTCCAACATCTAGTGGAAAGCCTTCCCAGAAGAGTGGAGGCTGTTATAGCAGCAATGTTCCAACATCTAGTGGAAAGCCTTCCCAGAAGAGTGGAGGCTGTTATAGCAGCAATGTTCCAACATCTAGTGGAAAGCCTTCCCAGAAGAGTGGAGGCTGTTATAGCAGCAATGTTCCAACATCTAGTGGAAAGCCTTCCCAGAAGAGTGGAGGCTGTTATAGCAGCAATGTTCCAACATCTAGTGGAAAGCTTTCCCAGAAAAGTGGAGGCTGTTATAGCAGCGATGTTCCAACCTCTAGTGGAAAGCCTTCCCAGAAGAGTGGAGGCTGTTATAGCAGCAAAGGGGGGGACCAAATCCATATTAATGCCCATGGTTTTGGAATGAGATGTTGGACAAGCAGATGTTCACATACTTTTGGTCATGTAGTGTATGAACACTCCCAAATACCGCCCCTGAGAGTTCTCACTCTGCACCTGAATAACTCTACTGTAGACATACTCCAAGACGAGACATTCCCCAGAAACAAACTGTTTAGATAATGCCAAGTGAGTGTGCCGTTCAACTAGACAAGCGGGTAGGCCTGCTGCTGTTTGCCCAAATGGCACCCTATTCCCTATATAGTGAACTACTTCCGATCAGGGCCAATAGGGAATAGGATGGCATTTGGGACGTTACACTGTTGACGTGCTGTTTCATAGCAGGCAACATAGTACATTAGTCATCCACAACCTTTGACCTCAGTGAGACACTTTTGAGTCCCAAATGGTACCCTAATCCCTATATAGTGCACTACTTTAGACCAGAAAAGTACATAGGAGATATGATGCCATTAGGGACACAGTCCAAACACACAGAGACACCCTCATCAGTCAATACGGGGCTATTTCCCTCATCAGTCAATACGGGGCTATTTCCCTCATCAGTCAATACGGGGCTATTTCCCTCATCAGTCAATACGGGGCTATTTCCCTCATCAGTCAATACGAGGCTATTTCCCTCATCAGTCAATACGGTGCTATTTCCCTCATCAGTCAATACGGGGCTATTTCCCTCATCAGTCAATTTCCCTCATCAGTCAATACGGCTATTTCCCTCATCAGTCAATACGGTGCTATTTCCCTCATCAGTCAATACGGTGCTATTTCCCTCATCAGTCAATACGGGGCTATTTCCCTCATCAGTCAATACGGTGCTATTTCCCTCATCAGTCAATACGGGGCTATTTCCCTCATCAGTCAATACGGGGCTATTTCCCTCATCAGTCAATACGGGGCTATTTCCCTCATCAGTCAATACGGTGCTATTTCCCTCATCAGTCAATACGGTGCTATTTCCCTCATCAGTCAATACGGGGCTATTTCCCTCATCAGTCAATACGGGGCTATTTCCCTCATCAGTCAATACGGGGCTATTTCACTCATCAGTCAATACGGGGCTATTTCCCTCATCAGTCAATACGGGGCTATTTCCCTCATCAGTCAATACGGTTCTTTCCCTCATCAGTCAATACGGTGCTTTGCCTGTTCTGTTCTATGACAAAACCCAGACCGCAGCTTTCCTATAATCGTACCACGGAACAGATGTTGAAATATTATCAATCACTCCAACCTTTAGACTCTGTTCCATGGCTACCTGAGTCACTAAGGATGTAGCTCCATATTCCCCACGTAGTCCACTACTATTAACCAGAGCCCTATGACCCTAAAAGGAATAAGATGCAAGCTAATGTCAGACCAGAGCATTAGGCTACACATGGGTGGGTTAACTAGTATCAGACCAGAGCATTAGGCTACACATGGATTGGTTAACTAGTCAGACCAGAGCATTAGGCTACACATGGGTGGGTTAACTAGTCAGACCAGAGCATTAGGCTACACATGGGTGGGTTAACTAGTATCAGACCAGAGCATTAGGCTACACATGGATGGGTTAACTAGTATCAGACCAGAGCATTAGGCTACACATGGGTGGGTTAACTAGTATCAGACCAGAGCATTAGGCTACATATGGGTGGGTTAACTAGTATCAGACCAGAGCATTAGGCTACACATGGATGGGTTAACTAGTCAGACCAGAGCATTAGGCTACACATGGATGGGTTAACTAGTCAGACCAGAGCATTAGGCTACACATGGATGGGTTAACTAGTATCAGACCAGAGCATTAGGCTACACATGGATTGGTTAACTAGTCAGACCAGAGCATTAGGCTACACATGGATGGGTTAACTAGTATCAGACCAGAGCATTAGGCTACACATGGATGGGTTAACTAGTATCAGACCAGAGCATTAGGCTACACATGGGTGGGTTAACTAGTATCAGACCAGAGCATTAGGCTACACATGGGTGGGTTAACTAGTATCAGACCAGAGCATTAGGCTACACATGGATGGGTTAACTAGTCAGACCAGAGCATTAGGCTACACATGGATGGGTTAACTAGTCAGACCAGAGCATTAGGCTACACATGGATGGGTTAACTAGTATCAGACCAGAGCATTAGGCTACACATGGATTGGTTAACTAGTATCAGACCAGAGCATTAGGCTACACATGGATGGGTTAACTAGTATCAGACCAGAGCATTAGGCTACACATGGGTGGGTTAACTGTATCAGACCAGAGCATTAGGCTACACATGGGTGGGTTAACTAGTATCAGACCAGAGCATTAGGCTACACATGGATTGGTTAACTAGCAGACCAGAGCATTAGGCTACACATGGATGGGTTAACTAGTATCAGACCAGAGCATTAGGCTACACATGGATGGGTTAACTAGTATCAGACCAGAGCATTAGGCTACACATGGATGGGTTAACTAGTATCAGACCAGAGCATTAGGCTACACATGGATTGGTTAACTAGTCAGACCAGAGCATTAGGCTACACATGGATGGGTTAACTAGTATCAGACCAGAGCATTAGGCTACACATGGATGGGTTAACTAGTATCAGACCAGAGCATTAGGCTACACATGGATTGGTTAACTAGTATCAGACCAGAGCATTAGGCTATACATGGATTGGTTAACTAGTATCAGACCAGAGCATTAGGCTACACATGGATTGGTTAACTAGTCAGACCAGAGCATTAGGCTACACATGGATGGGTTAACTAGTATCAGACCAGAGCATTAGGCTACACATGGATGGGTTAACTAGTAGGCCTAACATGGATGTTAATGTTGACTCTGTTGAACCACACTGTTAATGTGGACTCTGTTGAACCACACTGTTAATGTGGACTCTGTTGAACCATACTGTTAATGTGGACTCTGTTGAACCACACTGTTAGCACACATTTGAATCACTTCAACAACAAATTCCTGGAATTGTTGTTGGATAAGGTTGACTGGTGACTGGTGATTGGTGATTGGTGACTGGTGATTGGTGACTGGTGACTGGTGATTGGTGACTGGTGAATGGTGAATGGTGACTGGGGATTGGTGATTGTGGATTGGTGATTGGTGACTGGTGATTGGTGACTGGTGACTGGTGATTGGTGACTGGTGACTGGTGAATGGTGACTGGGGATTGGTGATTGGGGATTGGGGATTGGTGACTGGTGACTGGTGACTGGTGAATGGTGACTGGGGATTGGTGATTGGTGATTGGTGATTGGTGACTGGTGATTGGTGACTGGTGATTGGTGACTGGTGAATGGTGACTGGGGATTGGTGACTGGTGAATGGTGATTGGTGATTGGTGACTGGTGACTGGTGACTGGTGATTGGTGATTGGTGACTGGTGATTGGTGACTGGTGACTGGTGATTGGTGACTGGTGACGGGGTGATTGGTGACTGGTGATTGGTGACTGGTGACTGGTGACTGGTGACTGGTGATTGGTGACTGGTGAATGGTGACTGGTGACTGGTGAATGGTGACTGGGGATTGGTGATTGGTGATTGGTGACTGGTGATTGGTGACTGGTGACTGGTGACTGGTGAATGGTGACTGGTGACTGGTGAATGGTGACTGGGGATTGGTGATTGTGGATTGGTGATTGGTGACTGGTGATTGGTGACTGGTGACTGGTGATTGGTGACTGGTGACTGGTGAATGGTGACTGGGGATTGGTGATTGGGGATTGGGGATTGGTGACTGGTGACTGGTGAATGGTGACTGGGGATTGGTGATTGGTGATTGGTGACTGGTGATTGGTGACTGGTGATTGGTGACTGGTGAATGGTGACTGGGGATTGAACCACTGGTGAATGGTGATTGGTGATTGGTGACTGGTGACTGTTGACTGGTGATTGGTGATTGGTGACTGGTGATTGGTGACTGGTGATTGGTGACTGGTGACTGGTGACGGGGTGATTGGTGACTGGTGATTGGTGACTGGTGACTGGTGACTGGTGACTGGTGACTGGTGACTGGTGATTGGTGACTGGTGAATGGTGACTGGTGAATGGTGATTGGTGACTGGTGACTGGTGACTGGGGATTGGTGATTGGTGACTGGTGATTGGTGACTGGTGACTGGTGACTGGTGACTGGTGAATGGTGACTGGTGACGGGGTGATTGGTGACTGGGGACTGGTGATTGGTGACTGGGGATTGGTGACTGGTGAATGGTGATTGGTGATTGGTGATTGGTGATTGGTGATTGGTGACTGGTGATTGGTGACTGGTGATTGGTGACTGGTGACTGGTGACGGGGTGATTGGTGACTGGGGACTGGTGACTGGTGACTGGTGACTGGTGACTGGTGACTGGTGACTGGTGACTGGTGATTGGTGACTGGTGAATGGTGACTGGTGAATGGTGACTGGTGAATGGTGATTGGTGACTGGTGACTGGGGATTGGTGATTGGTGATTGGTGACTGGTGATTGGTGACTGGTGACTGGTGACTGGTGACTGGTGACTGGTGACTGGTGACGGGGTGATTGGTGACTGGGGACTGGTGATTGGTGACTGGTGACTGGTGACTGGTGACTGGTGATTGGTGACTGGTGAATGGTGACTGGTGAATGGTGACTGGTGACTGGTGACTGGTGACTGGTGACTGGTGACTGGGGACTGGTGATTGGTGACTGGTGACTGGTGATTGGTGAATGGTGAATGGTGACTGGTGATTGGTGACTGGTGACTGGTGAATGGTGAAGTGATCGTTGCTGCATGATAAGGGGTCTGGTATGGCTCCGAAGGTTGTACAGGTACGGTATATTATGACCACCAATCACAGCGTCATCATAGCACTATTACTTTTAAAGATGGAGGGATTCAATAAGGAATCCCTGGATTCAGTACAGTGCCCCTACTGATCAAGTGATTGTTTGTTGTATTGATACAACAGAGAAGTTGTTTTAGTTCAAGGGGTCCACAACCCAAACCTCTCAGTGACTGTATGTTGACCTGATCAGATAGTTTCAAATCAATGATGAGGTGAATAAATGACCAGCCTATCTGGTATCTAGACTGTTGGAAAGCCTTCAGAGCCCCGTAGCAGATACACATAGATCAATCAGCTTATCGATGAATGTGTGTGTGTGTTAAACACATGAAAATGAAGTCTGCTTCAGTCAGAATAGTTCTGCATATAATACTGCAACAGTAAACAGAACTTTGAGGCCTATTTTTGTAGTCCTGAGTTTCAACAAAGCCTTTCCATACATTTGTGAAGGATGCAAATGATACTGACTATAAATAACAAGAGGCAGAAGTGCATCCCAAATGCCACGCTATTCCCCATGTAGTGCACACTCTGGGCTTTGGTCAACGGTAGCGCACTATATAGGGAATAGGGGATGCATTTGAGGCTAGATAAACAGTGGCTTGTCACAGTCCTCAGTCTCTTTGGGAAACCGTCTTTGATAGAGACCGTGTTGAATAATGCTCTTTGTAAACAAATACACTTCCTCCCTCAAACTCCCCAAATACACTTCCTCCCTCAAACTCCCCAAATACACTTCCTCCCTCAAACTCCCCAAATACACTTCCTCCCTCAAACTCCCCAAATACACTTCCTCCCTCAAACTCCCCAAATACACTTCCTCCCTCAAACTCCCCAAATACACTTCCTCCCTCAAACTCCCCAAATACACTTCCTCCCTCAAACTCCCCAAATACACTTCCTCCCCAAACTCCCCAAATACACTTCCTCCCCCAAACTCCCCAAATACACTTCCTCCCTCAAACTCCCCAAATACACTTCCTCCCTCAAACTCCCCAAATACACTTCCTCCCTCAAACTCCCCAAATACACTTCCTCCCTCAAACTCCCCAAATACACTTCCTCCCTCAAACTCCCCAAATACACTTCCTCCCTCAAACTCCCCAAATACACTTCCTCCCTCAAACTCCCCAAATACACTTCCTCCCTCAAACTCCCCAAATACACTTCCTCCCTCAAACTCCCCAAATACACTTCCTCCCTCAAACTCCCCAAATACACTTCCTCCCTCAAACTCCCCAAATACACTTCCTCCCTCAAACTCCCCAAATACACTTCCTCCCTCAAACTCCCCAAATACACTTCCTCCCTCAAACTCCTCAAATACACTTCCTCCCTCAAACTCCCCAAATACACTTCCTCCCTCAAACTCCCCAAATACACTTCCTCCCTCAAACTCCCCAAATACACTTCCTCCCTCAAACTCCCCAAATACACTTCCTCCCTCAAACTCCCCAAATACACTTCCTCCCTCAAACTCCCCAAATACACTTCCTCCCTCAAACTCCCCAAATACACTTCCTCCCTCAAACTCCCCAAATACACTTCCTCCCTCAAACTCCCCAAATACACTTCCTCATGTTGGTAAATAATTAAGATGTAGTTCCATCTGGATGTACTTTGACCAGCAGGCAAAGACCGGATACCATATAGCCTGTTGGAGCACATGGTTAACGTACGGTCCTCTCTGAATGCAAGGTTTCATTCTAGCCAAGCTGTAACACACAGTAACCTGTGTAGTGCATCAAGTGTAGTCATACATTTTAGTGTTTACATCAGACTATGAAATGTCTGAGTTCATTAACCCACCTCTCACATGCCCAGGGTACAGTCTGGGTCCCGACCCATAGTTTAGAAACCCTGTTATAGAAACCCTGTTATAGAAACCCTGTTATAGAAACCCTGTTATAGAAACCCTGTTATAGTTATAGAAACCCTGTTATAGTTATAGAAACCCTGTTATAGAAACCCTGTTATAGAAACCCTGTTATAGAAACCCTGTTATAGAAACCCTGTTATAGAATCCCTGTTATAGAAACCCTGTTATAGAATCCCTGTTATAGAAACCCTGTTATAGTTATAGAAACCCTGTTATAGTTATAGAATCCCTGTTATAGAAACCCTGTTATAGAAACCCTGTTATAGAAACCCTGTTATAGTTATAGAAACCCTGTTATAAAAACCCTGTTATAAAAACCCTGTTATAAAAACCCTGTTATAGTTATAGAAACCCTGTTATAGTTATAGAAACCCTGTTATAGAAAACCTGTTATAGAAACCTTGTTATAGAAACCATGTTATAGAAACCCTGTTATAGTTATAGAAACCCTGTTATAGTTATAGAAACCCTGTTATAGTTATAGAAACCCTGTTATAGTTATAGAAACCCTGTTATAGTTATAGAAAATCTGTTATAGAAACCCTGTTATAGAAACCCTGTTATAGAAACCCTGTTATAGAAACCCTGTTATAGAAACCCTGTTATAGTTATAGAAACCCTGTTATAGTTATAGAAACCCTGTTATAGAAACCCTGTTATAGAAACCCTGTTATAGTTATAGAAACCCTGTTATAGTTATAGAAACCCTGTTATAGAAACCCTGTTATAGAAACCCTGTTATAGTTATAGAAACCCTGTTATAGAAACCCTGTTATAGAAACCCTGTTATAGAAACCCTGTTATAGTTATAGAAACCCTGTTATAGAAACCCTGTTATAGTTATAGAAACCCTGTTATAGAAACCCTGTTATAGTTATAGAAACCCTGTTATAGAAACCCTGTTATAGAATCCCTGTTATAGAAACCCTGTTATAGAAACCCTGTTATAGAAACCCTGTTATAGAAACCCTGTTATAGTTATAGAAACCCTGTTATAGTTATAGAAACCCTGTTATAGAAACCCTGTTATAGTTATAGAAACCCTGTTATAGAAACCCTGTTATAGTTATAGAAACCCTGTTCTAGAAACCCTGTTATAGAAACCCTGTTATAGAAACCCTGTTATAGTTATAGAAACCCTGTTATAGAAACCCTGTTATAGTTATAGAAACCCTGTTATAGAAACCCTGTTATAGAAACCCTGTTATAGAAACCCTGTTATAGAATCCCTGTTATAGAAACCCTGTTCTAGAAACCCTGTTATAGAAACCCTGTTATAGAAACCCTGTTATAGAAACCCTGTTATAGTTATAGAAACCCTGTTATAGAAACCCTGTTATAGTTATAGAAACCCTGTTATAGAAACCCTGTTATAGAAACCCTGTTATAGAAACCCTGTTATAGAAACCCTGTTATAGTTATAGAAACCCTGTTATAGTTATAGAAACCCTGTTATAGAAACCCTGTTATAGTTATAGAAACCCTGTTATAGAAACCCTGTTATAGTTATAGAAACCCTGTTATAGAAACCCTGTTATAGAATCCCTGTTATAGAAACCCTGTTATAGAATCCCTGTTATAGAAACCCTGTTATAGTTATAGAAACCCTGTTATAGTTATAGAATCCCTGTTATAGTTATAGAAACCCTGTTATAGAAACCCTGTTATAGTTATAGAAACCCTGTTATAAAAACCCTGTTATAAAAACCCTGTTATAGTTATAGAAACCCTGTTATAGAATCCCTGTTATAGTTATAGAAACCCTGTTATAGAAACCCTGTTATAGAATCCCTGTTATAGTTATAGAAACCCTGTTATAGAATCCCTGTTATAGTTATAGAAACCCTGTTATAGAAACCCTGTTATAGTTATAGAAACCCTGTTATAGAATCCCTGTTATAGTTATAGAAACCCTGTTATAGTTATAGAAACCCTGTTATAGAAACCCTGTTATAGTTATAGAAACCCTGTTATAGAAACCCTGTTATAGAAACCCTGTTATAGTTATAGAAACCCTGTTATAGTTATAGAAACCCTGTTATAGAAACCCTGTTATAGTTATAGAATCCCTGTTATAGTTATAGAAACCCTGTTATAGAAACCCTGTTATAGAAACCCTGTTATAGAAACCCTGTTATAGAAACCCTGTTATAGTTATAGAAACCCTGTTATAGTTATAGAAACCCTGTTATAGAAACCCTGTTATAGTTATAGAAACCCTGTTATAGTTATAGAAACCCTGTTATAGAAACCCTGTTATAGTTATAGAAACCCTGTTATATAATCCCTGTTATAGAAACCATGTTATAGAAACCCTGTTATAGTTATAGAAACCCTGTTATTGAAACCCTGTTATAGAAACCCTGTTATAGTTCTAGAAACCCTGTTATAGTTCTAGAAACCCTGTTATAGAAACCCTGTTATAGTTATAGAAACCCTGTTATAGTTATAGAAACCCTGTTATAGAAACCCTGTTATAGAAACCCTGTTATAGAAACCCTGTTATAGAAACCCTGTTATAGTTATATAAACCCTGTTATAGAATCCCTGTTATAGTTATAGAAACCCTGTTATAGAAACCCTGTTATAGAAACCCTGTTATAGAATCCCTGTTATAGTTATAGAAACCCTGTTATAGAATCCCTGTTATAGTTATAGAAACCCTGTTATAGAAACCCTGTTATAGAAACCCTGTTATAGAATCCCTGTTATAGAAACCCTGTTATAGAAACCCTGTTATAGTTATAGAAACCCTGTTATAGAAACCCTGTTATAGTTATAGAAACCCTGTTATAGAAACCCTGTTATAGAAACCCTGTTATAGTTCTAGAAACCCTGTTATAGAAACCCTGTTATAGAAACCCTGTTATAGAAACCCTGTTATAGAAACCCTGTTCTAGAAACCCTGTTCTAGTGATTGAAAGCCATTCTCATTATACAGCTGGTGTACAGCCTTATTACTGCTAGTCACAGCCTCACAGGTGACAGACAGGTGTTTTCTCTCTACAGCTCAGTGGAATCAAATACAACCCGGATTAAAAAGTAAGGGTGGACAATCTTCCACTCTGTTCTTCCATCTCTCTTTTAGAGAGCCAGTCAGCCAGTCTGCTGGGTTGTTGGGGATATCCTGTCTTCTCTTCCTGTTCTATTGTTGTTGAGGAAATGTGACATCATATCCACACACAGATACAGGCTTTCTCTCTGTCTTTCTGCCAGCCACACAGATACAGGCTTTCTCTCTGTCTTTCTGCCAGCCACACAGATACAGGCTTTCTCTCTGTCTTTCTGCCAGCCACACAGATACAGGCATTCTCTCTCTCTTTCTGCCAGCCACACAGATACAGGCTTTCTCTCTCTCTTTCTGCCAGCCAAACTGATACAGGCTTTCTCTCTCTGTCTTTCTGCCAGCCAAACTGATACAGGCTTTCCCTCTGTCTTTCTGCCAGCCAAACTGATACAGGCTTTCTCTCTGTCTTTCTGCCAGCCAAACTGATACAGGCTTTCTCTCTGTCTTTCTGCCAGCCAAACTGATACAGGCTTTCTCTCTGTCTTTCTGCCAGCCACACAGATACAGGCTTTCTCCCTGTCTTTCTGCCAGCCAAACTTATACAGGCTTTCTCTCTGTCTTTCTGCCAGCCACACAGATACAGGCTTTCTCGCCCCCTTTTCCTACCTGTTTAAAATATGTTTTTTAGAGTCAGTTGGGAGAGAGAGTTTTTTAGAGTTAGTTGGGAGAGAGAGTTTTTTAGAGTTAGTTGGGAGAGAGAGTTTTTTAGAGTCCGTTGGGAGAGAGAGTTTTTTTAGAGTCCGTTGAGAGAGAGAGTTTTTTAGAGTCTGTTGGGAGAGAGTTTTTTTAGAGTCCGTTGAGAGAGAGAGTTTTTTAGAGTCCGTTGGGAGAGAGAGTTTTTTGAGTCCGTTGGGGGAGAGAGTTTTTAAGAGTCCGTTGAGAGAGTTTTTTTAGAGTCTGTTGGGAGAGAGAGTTTTTTTAGAGTCCGTTGAGAGAGAGTTTTTAAGAGTCCGTTGAGAGAGAGAGTTTTTTTTAACTATAAAGAAGCTTTTGTTGATCACCTTTCATTTAAATTTGTCCAGAATACCCTTCACAAGTCAGATGGAGAAGACAGTCAGGATTTAGGATCTGTTGACCATTACAGAGTTGGTTCTGTTGACAGACAGACAGACTCAACACAACAACAATATAGTATAGACAACAGACACAATACAGTAGACAGGCGTGAGAGGTGGACGTCTGATCCCTAGCGTTCTGCGTCGCCAAGCCAACGGCCTCCCAGACTTGTCAACAACCAGCCAGGAGCCTCAGAAGGGTTGCTACAGGGGTTGCTGGGTAACAGATTCCTGGTTACATCTCTGTGGAACAACAAATAGCATGTCTCTCTGGGAGGGAGAGAGGCCCAGGACAGCAACACAATTAGACCCAACCAAATCTTGAGAAAACTAAAAGATAATTACTTGACACATTGGAAAGAATTAACAAAAAAACAGAGCAAACTAGAATGCTATTTGGCCCTAAACAGAGAGTACACAGTGGCAAAATACCTGACCACTGTGACTGACCCAAACTTAAGGAAAGCTTTGACTATGTACAGACTCAGTGAGCATAGCCTTGCTATTGAGAAAGGCCACAGTAGGCAGACCTGGCTCTCAAGAGAAGACAGCCTATGTGCTCACTGCCCACAAAATGAGGTGGAAACTGAGCTGCACTTCCTAACCTCCTGCCAAATGTATGACCATATTAGAGAGACATATTTCCCCCAGATTACACAGATCCAAAAAGAATTAGAATACAAATCCAATTTTGATAAACTCCCATATCTACTGGGTGAAATTCCACAGTGTGCATCACAGCAGCAAGATGTGTGACCTGTTGCCACAAGAAAAGGGCAACCAGTGAAGAACAAACACCATTGTAAATACAACCCATATTTATGTTAATTTATTTTCCCTTTTGTACTTTAACCATTTGCACATCATTACAACACCGTATAAAGACATAGTATGACATTTGACATGTCTTTATTCTTTTGGAACTTTTGAGAGTGTAATGTTTATTTTTATTGTTTATTTCACTTTGTTTATTATCTACTTCACTTGCTTTGGCAAAGTTAACATATGTTTCCCATGCCAATAAAGCTCTTAAATTGAAAGTGATTTGAGAGAGAGGGAGAGGGAGGGAGAGAAAGGGAGAACTGCACTGGCCAACTTTGTAATCACAATCATGACACAATGTCTGTCTGTCTCCTCTCTCTTCTCTCTCTCCTCTCTCTTCTCTCTTCTCTTTCTACTCTCTCATTGTCTGTCTGTCTCGCTCTCTCTCTCTCATCTCTCTCTCTCCTCTCATTGTCTGTCTGTCTCTCTCTCTCTCTCGGCCCTCCCTCCTCTGTCTCTGTCTCTGTCTCTGTCTCTGTCTCTGTCTCTGTCTCTGTCTCTGTCTCTGTCTCTGTCTCTGTCTCTGTCTCTGTCTCTGTCTCTGTCTCTGTCTCTGTCTCTGTCTCTGTCTCTGTCTCTGTCTCTGTCTCTCTCTCTCTCTCTCTCTCCAGAGATGTTCTCTCAGTGGGCTCTACTGTTGCTGTGTACTCTCCCTGTGATGACCATCCACTCAGAGGGATGTCAGTGTCCAGGAGCCACCATTTTGGCCCAGTTTCCCTCTGTCCTACCCGCTGAGGCCTGCTGTCTGAACTACT
>NC_060180.1:77736628-77766628 GCF_021184085.1 Oncorhynchus gorbuscha | reverse complement strand
CCACACCACACCACCACAACACACCACACCACACCACCACACCACACCACACCACACCACACCACACCACCACACCACAACACCAAGTGAGTCTCATTCTATTCCACATTCTATTTCCGTTAACACTTAGACACTCAGGCTGACTGTATACAACATGGGAAGTCACAAAGAACACTGTTGGAAGTGAACTACATCGACCGACAGTTAAAATGACTGTTGCAAGATAATCATCATCATCATCATCATCATCAACAACAACAACAACGTAATGTCCAAGAAGGATTACTGTCTAAGTGTGTATGTCTGGGAAAGAGAGGTTACACTGTTCTTACACTGTTACAATGTCATAAAGTTGAATAAACTGTAGGGGACAACTTCTTGCTCTCGGCACAGATTTGTTTTTTTTTTCATTTCTGTATGTTCAGATTGCCATTTTGTACTTTGTCTGAATTGCATATTTGTTATTTGGGATAAAAAAAATAAATGCTCCTTTCTCATGGCCGTCTCTTGAGGTTGTTCAAGGTGATAAGACGGAAGACTCGTTTTAGTTAGCTAAATATTCACAGTAAGAGATATATAGAGGACTCATCGTGGATTTAACCCATTTTAGCATGGACATGGAGGGCTTCCACAATATTAAAGTAGTCAACTGGATGGGGATTCCTATGAGTTGGGAGCAATCAATGTCCACGAAGAAGAAGAAAATGGACTACTTTAAAATGGAGACGGCCTCAATGGCACTGCCCATTCTGTCGCAGACGCCGTAATGGCACAGATACAACAACGAGTCCTCTATCTATCTCTATGGGTACAACATGTACATCAAGGCCATGGAGTGGTGAGGAGGAGTCTACCAAGTCCGGGGGCGACTCCCCCCATTCATTTTCTGTATTCAGAGTTCACTCAAACATCGTTTTAAGCTTTGTTTTTACTATTGACAGTTACAGCTGATTCCAGGATTGTATATCGATTCGATGTCCCATAAATATTAGTCATCTGATTTATTCATTTCAGTCTCTGAATTTTTTTTTTTTAAAAGAGACGAGAATCTGTCTCCTGAATTAGCCTAGTGTGCATTGGCACCCAGCTATATCCTGTCCCAATCTTGTCTTCCCTGGCTAAACTAACTGGCTAGCTGAACTATGTTAGTTTTCGTACCTCGTTGCCAAAATTAATCAAGACTGCACTCTCAACTTCAAAACTCCTTTGCTAGTTATACAAAATCACGTAACTAAGAAATTCTCTGGAAATAAACTTAGCTAGAGGTTTCTGACTCACCCCGCTTGGCTAAATGGGATACGTAGTGATTTTACCAACACATCCAAATATGGTCCACAGTCTAGTACCTTTAAATACATTCTTCGGTACTTTGACGACTAAGAATGTATTTTTTCAACCTCCCCGCTTCGGGCTGGATGTGTCAATGTGTAGTTCTATGCAGAATATATTAGCAGACTTACTTTCTTACCTCAATTAGCCACCTAATTTGAAAGCGATTGTTTTCTCTGTGCCATGCCATATTTCCCTACACCCCCCCCCCCCCCCGTGGGCCAGCCCCCCTAACAATTTGAGTTCTAGTCAATGAGCTTCAGCCCCTCGCATTTGAGCGACAGCCAGCCTGCCCAGCGTTATCCAATGAGGTTGCTGGGTGGGTCCAACGGCTCAGTGGACACAACAGAGAGAGAGAGAGTAATGACGTGGTGCACATATGTGACGGAGTACTCAATAATCGGGGACCATTTTTGGCTCGTGAGTTCTACTTTCAGAACTACTGGCTAAAAAGTATGCAAAATACCGGAGTATCTCTTTAATCAATCAATCAATCAAATGTATTTATAATGCCCTTCTTACATCAGCTGATATCTCAAAGTGCTGTACAGAAACCCAGCCTAAAACCCCAAACAGCAAGCAATGCAGGTGTAGATGTAGAAGCACGGTGGCTAGGAAAAACTCCCTAGAAAGGCCAAAACCTAGGAAGAAACCTGGAGAGGAACCAGGCTATGTGGGGTGGCCAGTCCTCTTCTGGCTGTGCTGGGTGGAGATTATAACAGAACATGGCCAAGATGTTCAAATGTTCATAAATGACCAGCATGGTCAAATAATAATAATCACAGTGGTTGTCGAGGGTGCAACAGGTCAGCATCTCAGGAGTAAATGTCAGTTGGCTTTTCATAGCAGATCATTCAGAGTATCTCTACCGCTCCTGGTGTCTCTAGAGAGTTGAAAACAGCAGGTCTGGGACAGGTAGCACGTCCGGTGAACAGGTCAGGGTTCCATAGCCACAGGCAGAACAGTTGAAACTGGAGCAGCTGAATGGCCAGGTGGACTGGGGACAGCAAGGGGTCATCATGCCAGGTAGTCCTGAGGCATGGTCCTAGGGCTCAGGTCCTCCGAGAGAGAGAAAGAAAGAGAGAAAGAGAGAATTAGAGAGAGCACATTTAAATTCACACAGGACACCGGATAAGACAGGAGAAGTACTCCAGATATAACAGACTGACCCTAGCCCCCGGACACATAAACTACTGCAGCATAAATACTGGAGGCTGAGGCAGGAGAAATACTCCAGATATAGCAGACTGACCCTAGCCCCCCCGACACATAAACTACTGCAGCATAAATACTTAACCTTTTTTAAACTTTCATGTTTGTTTATTTAATTGGACTTTATTAATGTAATGAGTAACCTTCCCTTGGCCTCTCAGCCTCTCTCTGTCCCAACAGTGACCCAGGACCCAGGACCCAGGACCCAAACCCAGGACCCAGGACCCAGGACCCAAACCCAGGACCCAGGACCCAGGACCCAAACCCAGGACCCAGGACCCAGGACCCAAACCTAGGACCCAGGACCCAAACCCAGGACCCAGGACCCAGGACCCAGGCCAGACCTTTCTCAGTCAGCTACCTGAAATCAGTCAGCTACCTCCTCACCTGAAGTCTTTCCTCACCAGCCATGGTACCAGAGAACCAGAGTCAGAGAGTCAGAGAACCATGGTACCAGAGAACCAGAGTCAGAGAACCATGGTACCAGAGCACCAGAGTCAGAGAGTCAGAGAACCATGGTACCAGAGAACCAGAGTCAGAGAGTCAGAGAACCATGGTACCAGAGAACCAGAGTCAGAGAGTCAGAGAACCATGGGCCCAGGCTCTGATTTCACCCACTGTGGGAGGTAGTAATTATAGCATTGGGTTACCAGGTACTCAGACAATCACCCAGGGCTGGAGTGGAGCTGCCCTCTCTCCATCCGGTTCTCAGAGAGGTCTGATACATAGAATTAAAATGACTAGAATTAGAACCATAGAATTAGAATGACTAGAATTAGAACCATAGAATTAAAAATCATTAGAACGGACATGACCCATTCCATGGTGGGTGGACCAGCAACTATATTGAGTGAACCAGTCACATTGCTCTGGTCTGATTCTGAGACCCCTCCTGCAGTCTTCTCCACCGGGCCAGTCACATCGCTCTGGTCTGATTCTGAGGCCCTTCTTGCAGTCTTCTCCACCGGGCTAGTGATCAGGCTAAACGGGAGGGGGATCTATGTTCTGTAATATACATAACTTTTATGAGAGGGAGGGAGGGAGGGAGGGAGGGAGGGAGGGAGGGAGGGAGGGAGAGAGAGGGAGAGAGAGAGAGAGAGAGAGAGAGAGAGAGAGAGAGAGAGAGAGAGAGAGAGAGAGAGAGAGAGAGAGAGAGAGAGAGAGAGAGAGAGAGAGAGAGAGAGAGAGAGAGAGAGAGAGAGAGAGAGAGAGAGAGAGAGAGCCTTCTGCTGAGCTAACTGTATAATACATTGCTGCGGGGACTTGAAATTTGACGAACTGACTTGTTGGAAAGGTGTCATCCTATGACGGCGCCACGTTGAAAGTCACTGAGCTCTTCAGTAGTAAGGCCCATTCTACTGCCAGTGTTTGTCTAAGGAGATTGCATGAATGTCTGCTCGATTTTATACACCTGTCAGCAACAGGTGTGGTTGAAATAGCCGAATCCGCTCATTTGAATGAGTGTCCACATACTTTTGTACATATAGTGACACAGCTGTCAGTCTGTGATGGACCAAACCTGCAATAATTAGAAATAAATAACTGAACAAATATATGCAAACATAAATAAATGAATTAATAAATAAATAAATTCACTCATAAATAAATAAATGAACAAGGAAATACAAAAATAAGTTTTTGTCTATATATTTGTATAAAATGATTTATCTAACTATAATCTAATTATTCACACTTTCATTCATCTATATTATTTATAAATTTATTTATTTATGCATTTCTTCCTCCAATATGTTAATGAGGGGGTGTCAATCAAACGTCTCTGGGTGGTAACACAACATTGGTTGGTCAATTTCACAGAGCTGATTGCATTTTCCTGGCTCTGATGGTCCAAAATGTAAACAATCAAACGAGGTAGACAACAGCCCAGTTCTTCTGGCAAGTGGCTGCAATCAGGTGAGCCGTGGCCTTAGACTTGGTAGTGCTGCTGACTTAGGTTCCTCGTTTCCAATGTTGCGTGATGGTTTGAACTGAACGGCACGTTTTACAAAAATGGTGCGCATCGTTCTTCAGCAGCCTTTGAGGTATGTTTCCACCCTTTTGGTGGGTGTGGCCTGATCAATGTGGGTGTGGCCTGATCGATGTGGGTGTGGCCTGATCAATGTGGGTGTGGCCTGATCAATGTGGGTGTGGCCTGATCAATGTGGGTGTGACCGTTGTCACAAATATTGTGCAGCACAACATAGACAATGGCCCTCTGGGCCACCATAATCACACAGTTTTTCAATTGGTTGTTCAGTACAGTGAGGTTTCAATTTAATTTATTATTTATTAATATTTATTAATATTTATTAATTTACACATTTATTAATTTATGCATTTATGTGTTTATTAATTTATGGGTTTATGCATTTATTAATTTATGGATGACTAATTATGTCAGGTTTGGTCCTCCATATAAGTCCATCAGGCATTCAAATAGGCCTTGTAAAACATTTAGTTCCAGTTGGGTGGTACCTCCATAAACTGTGATTTGTTCTGCTCTGAACAGTACAGGGTGAGTTATCCTCATGCAATCAATCAATCGCTGTAAAACAAAAACACCTTTTTATTTCACAGTATGTACTTCCTCAATTTATGATGCATTTTCATACATTCATTGATTAACATTGATACATTCATTGATTAACATTGATACATTCATTGATTAACATTGATACATTCATTGATTAACATTGATACATTCATTGATTAACATTGATACATTCATTGATTAACATTGATACATTCATTGATTAACATTGATACATTCATTGATTAACATTGATACATTCATTGATTAACATTGATACATTCATTGATTAACATTGATACATTCATTGATTAACATTGATACATTCATTGATTAACATTGATACATTCATTGATTAACATTCTCAGATGTTTTAGTTGCATTCATACCCAGCCTGTAAATCTGAAAATGACGATGAGGGATTCTGACCGGCCATCGTGGTTAAAATGAGAGGAGAGGGAAGAAATGATCTTTCTAAGGACAAAAAGACTGAGGGACTGGATTCAGTCTTTACAGGTATGAGGAGACATGCTTTCATAATGATTTTCAACTTGGCTGTAACCTCATTATATTACTCTTAAAATCAAACATTTGAAATCAATATTTCAAGAATTGTACATTTTGGAAGATAGAATAGGATGGATAGATTTGTACCTTTATTTAAGAATTCAATCCTTTTTGTTTCAATATGAACCCCTTTCTTTTACAGGTTCATATGTTTAGGCCTGGTCCCAGATCTGTGGTCTCCCAAGTCAGTTAATTAGGAACAAATTCGTATTCTCAATGACAGCCTGTTCAGGGGCAGAACGACAGATTTGTACCTTGTCAGCTCGGGGATTTGAACTTGCAACCTTTCGGTTACTAGTCCAACGCTCTAACCACCCTGCCGCCCAGATGGGATATCTAGAATGATAGATATATAGAATGGGATAGAAAGGATAGGATAGGATGGGATAGGATTGTCACACCCTGATCAGTTTTACCTGTCCTTGTGATTGTCTGCATCCCCTCCAGGCTTGTTATCCCTGGTGTATTTATCTCTGTGTCTTCTGTCCGTCTGTGCCAGTTCATCTTGTATGTTCCAAGTCATCCAGCGTGTTTTTCCTGTGCTCCTTTACTCTTCTCTTTTTACTAGTCCTCCCGGTTTTGACATTTGCCTGTTTTTGTACTCTGTATCTGCCTGCCTGACCATTCTGCCTGCCCTGACCTTAAGCCTGCCTGACCATTCTGCCTGCCCTGACCTTAAGCCTGCCTGACCATTCTGCCTGCCCTGACCTTAAGCCTGCCTGACCATTCTGCCTGCCCTGACCTTAAGCCTGCCTGACCATTCTGCCTGCCCTGACCTTAAGCCTGCCTGACCATTCTGCCTGCCCTGACCTTAAGCCTGCCTGACCATTCTGCCTGCCCTGACCTTAAGCCTGCCTGACCATTCTGCCTGCCCTGACCTTAAGCCTGCCTGACCATTCTGCCTGCCCTGACCTCGAGCCTGCCTGCCCTGACCTCGAGCCTGCCTGACCATTCTGCCTGCCCTGACCTCGAGCCTGCCTGCCCTGACCTCGAGCCTGCCTGATCATTCTGCCTGCCCTGACCTCGAGCCTGCCTGACCATTCTGCCTGCCCTGACCTCGAGCCTGCCTGATCATTCTGCCTGCCCTGACCTCGAGCCTGCCTGACCATTCTGCCTGTCCTTGACCTCGAGCCTGCCTGACCATTCTGCCTGCCCTGACCTCGAGCCTGCCTGCCCTGACCTCGAGCCTGCCTGCCCTGACCTCAAGCCTGCCTGACCATTCTGCCTGCCCTGACCTCGAGCTTGCCTGCCCTGACCTCGAGCCTGCCTGACCATTCTGCCTGCCCTGACCTTGAACCTGCCTGGCCATTCTGCCTGCCCTTACCTCGAGCCTGCCTGGCCATTCAGCCTGTCCTGACCTCGAGCCTGCCTGACCATTCTGCCTGCCCTGACCTCAAGCCTGCCTGACCTTTCTGCCTGACCATTCTGCCTGACCATTCTGCCTGCCTGACCTTTCTGCCTGCCCTGACCTCGAGCCTGCCTGACCATTCTGCCTGCCCTGACCTCGAGCCTGCCTGACCATTCTGCCTGCCCTGACCTCGAGCCTGCCTGACCATTCTGCCTGCCCTGACCTCGAGCCTGCCTGACCATTCTGCCTGCCCTGACCTCGAGCCTGCCTGCCTGACCATTCTGCCTGCCTTGATCTCGAGCCTGCCTGCCTGCCCTGACCTCGAGCCTGCCTGACCATTCTGCCTGCCCTGACCTCGAGCCTGCCTTCCTGACCATTCTGCCTGCCCTGACCTCGAGCCTGCCTTCCTGACCATTCTGCCTGCCCTGACCTCAAGCCTGCCTGCCTGACCATTCTGCCTGCCCTGACCTCAAGCCTGCCTCCCTGACCATTCTGCCTGCCCTGATCTCGAGCCTGCCTGCCTGACCATTCTGTCTGCCTTGACCTCGAGCCTGCCTGACCATTCTGCTTGCCTTGACCTCGAGCCTGCCTGACCATTCTGCCTGCCCTGACCTCGAGCCTGCCTGACCTTTCTGCCTGCCTGACCATTCTGCCTGCCTTGACCTCGAGCCTGCCTGACCATTCTGCCTGCCCTGACCTCGAGCCTGCCTGAACATTCTGCCTGCCTGACCATTCTGCCTGCCTTGACCTCGAGCCTGCCTGCCACTGTACCTCCCGAACTCTGACCTGGTTTTGACATTTTGCCTGTCCACGACCATTCTCTTGCCTACCCCTTTTGGATGTAATAAATATCAAAGACTCAAACCATCTGCCTCCTGTGTCTGCGTCTAGGTCTCGCCTTATACCCTTATAAGGATAGGATAGGATGGGATAGGATGGTATAGATAGGATAGGATAGGATAGGATGTGATAGATAGGATGGGATACATGGGATAGGATGGATAGGATAGGATAGGATGGGATAGGATAGGATGGGTAGGATAGGATAGGATGTGATAGATAGGATGGGATAGGATAGGATAGGATAGGATAGGATAGGATAGGATAGGATAGGATAGGATAGGATGTGATAGATAGGAAAGGATAGATAGGATGGGATAGATAGGATAGGATAAATAAGATCTCAAATAAGGAGCAGAGACCTAAAGATTGACTCACATAGGAGCTGAATAACTACAGAGGGAACTCAAATCAAATCAAATCAAATCAAATTTATTTATATAGCCCTTCATACATCAGCTGATATCTCAAAGTGCTGTACAGAAACCCAGCCTAAAACCCCAAACAGCAAACAATGCAGGTGTAAAAGCACGGTGGCTAGGAAAAACTCCCTAGAAAGGCCAAAACCTAGGAAGAAACCTAGAGAGGAACCGGGCTATGTGGGGTGGCCAGTCCTCTTCTGGCTGTGCCGGGTAGAGATTATAACAGAACATGACCAAGATGTTCAAATGTTCATAAATGACCAGCATGGTCAAATAATAATAAGGCAGAACAGTTGAAACTGGAGCAGCAGCACAGTCAGATGGACTGGGGACAGCAAGGAGCCATCATGTCAGGTAGTCCTGGGGCACGGTCCTAGGGCTCAGGTCCTCCGAGAGAGAGAAAGAAAGAGAGAATTAGAGAGAGCATATGTGGGGTGGCCAGTCCTCTTCTGGCTGTGCCAGGTGGAGATTATAACAGAACGTGGCCAAGATGTTCAAATGTTCATAAATGACCAGCATGGTTGAATAATAGTAAGGCAGAACAGTTGAAACTGGAGCAGGAGCATGGCCAGGTGGACTGGGGACAGCAAGGAGTCCTCATGTCAGGTAGTCCTGGGACATGGTCCTAGGGCCCAGGCCAGTTGAAACTGGAGCAGCAGCATGGCCAGGTGGACTGGGGACAGCAAGGAGTCATCATGTCAGGTAGTCCTGGGGCATGGTTCTAGGGCTCAGGTCCTCCGAGAGAGAGAAAGAAAGAGAGAAGGAGAGAATTAGAGAACGCACACTTAGATTTACACAGGACACCGAATAGGACAGGAGAAGTACTCCAGATAAACAAACTGACCCTAGCCCCCCGACACATAAACTACTGCAGCATAAATACTGGAGGCTGAGACAGGAGGGGTCAGGAGACACTGTGGCCCCATCCGAGGACACCCCGGACAGGGCCAAACAGGAAGGATATAACCCCACCCACTTTGCCAAAGCACAGCCCCCACACCACTAGAGGGAAATCTTCAACCACCAACTTACCATCCTGAGACAAGGCCGAGTATAGCCCACAAAGATCTCCGACACGGTACAACCCAAGGGGGGGGGGGGAACCCAGACAGGCCGACCACAACAGTGAATCAACCCACCCAGGTGACGCATCCCCCCCAGGGACGGCACGAGAGAGCCCCAGCAAGCCAGTGACTCAGCCCCCGTAACAGGGTTAGAGGCAGAGAATCCCAGTGGAAAAAGGGGAACCGGCCAGGCAGAGACAGCAAGGGCGGTTCGTTGCTCCAGAGCCTTTCCGTTCACCTTCCCACTCCTGGGCCAGACTACACTCAATCATATGACCCACTGAAGAGATGAGTCTTCAGTAAAGACTTAAAGGTTGAGACCGAGTTTGCGTCTCTGACATGGGTAGGCAGACCGTTCCATAAAAATGGAGCTCTATAGGAGAAAGCCCTGCCTCCAGCTGTTTGCTTAGAAATTCTAGGGACAATTAGGAGGCCTGCGTCTTGTGACCGTAGCGTACGTATAGGTATGTACGGCAGGACCAAATCAGAGAGGTAGGTAGGAGCAAGCCCATGTAATGCTTTGTAGGTTAGCAGTAAAACCTTGAAATCAGCCCTTGCTTTGACAGGAAGCCAGTGTAGAGAGGCTAGCACTGGAGTAATATGATCAAATTTTTTGGTTCTAGTCAGGATTCTAGCAGCCGTATTTAGCACTAACTGAAGTTTATTTAGTGCTTTATCCGGGTAGCCGGAAAATAGAGCATTGCAGTAGTCTAACCTAGAAGTGACAAAAGCATGGATTAATTTTTCTGCATCATTTTTGGACAGAAAGTTTCTGATTTTTGCAATGTTACGTAGATGGAAAAAAGCTGTCCTCGAAATGGTCTTGATATGTTCTTCAAAAGAGAGATCAGGGTCCAGAGTAACGCCGAGGTCCTTCACAGTTTTATTTGAGACGACTGTACAACCATTAAGATTAATTGTCAGATTCAACAGAAGATCTCTTTGTTTCTTGGGACCTAGAACAAGCATCTCTGTTTTGTCCGAGTTTAATAGTAGAAAGTTTGCAGCCATCCACTTCCTTATGTCTGAAACACATGCTTCTAGCGAGGGCAATTTTGGTGCTTCACCATGTTTCATTGAAATGTACAGCTGTGTGTCATCCGCATAGCAGTGAAAGTTTACATTATGTTTTCGAATAACATCCCCAAGAGGTAAAATATATAGTGAAAACAATAGTGGTCCTAAAACAGAACCTTGAGGAACACCGAAATGTACAGTTGATTTGTCAGAGGACAAACCATTCACAGAGACAAACTGATATCTTTCCGACAGATAAGACCTAAACCAGGCCAGAACATGTCCGTGTAGACCAATTTGGGTTTCCAATCTCTCCAAAAGAATGTGGTGATCGATGGTATCAAAAGCAGCACTAAGGTCTATGTTTGTCTCTCCTGTCCCTAGGAGCTGAATAATGTTTGTCTCTCCTGTCCCTAGGAGCTGAATAATGTTTGTCTCTCCTGTCCCTAGGAGCTGAATAATGTTTGTCTCTCCTGTCCCTAGGAGCTGAATAATGTTTGTCTCTCCTGTCCCTAGGAGCTGAATAATGTTTGTCTCTCCTGTCCCTAAGAGCTGAATAATGTTTGTCTCTCCTGTCCCTAGGAGCTGAATAATGTTTGTCTCTCCCTGTCCCTGTCCCTAGGAGCTGAATAATGTTTGTCTCTCCTGTCCCTAGGAGCTGAATAATGTTTGTCTCTCCTGTCCCTAGGAGCTGAATAATGTTTGTCTCTCCTGTCCCTAGGAGCTGAATAATGTTTGTCTCTCCTGTCCCTAGGAGCTGAATAATGTTTGTCTCTCCTGTCCCTAGGAGCTGAATAATGTTTGTCTCTCCTGTCCCTAGGAGCTGAATAATGTTTGTCTCTCCTGTCCCTAGGAGCTGAATAATGTTTGTCTCTCCTGTCCCTAGGAGCTGAATAATGTTTGTCTCTCCTGTCCCTAGGAGCTGAATAATGTTTGTCTCTCCTGTCCCTAGGAGCTGAATAATGTTTGTCTCTCCTGTCCCTAGGAGCTGAATAATGTTTGTCTCTCCTGTCCCTAGGAGCTGAATAATGTTTGTCTCTCCTGTCCCTAGGAGCTGAATAATGTTTGTCTCTCCTGTCCCTAGGAGCTGAATAATGTTTGTCTCTCCTGTCCCTAGGAGCTGAATAATGTTTGTCTCTCCTGTCCCTAGGAGCTGAATAATGTAATTGTCTCTCCTGTCCCTAGGAGCTGAATAATGTTTGTCTCTCCTGTCCCTAGGAGCTGAATAATGTTTGTCTCTCCTGTCCCTAGGAGCTGAATAATGTTTGTCTCTCCTGTCCCTAGGAGCTGAATAATGTTTGTCTCTCCTGTCCCTAGGAGCTGAATAATGTTTGTCTCTCCTGTCCCTAGGAGCTGAATAATGTTTGTCTCTCCTGTCCCTAGGAGCTGAATAATGTTTGTCTCTCCTGTCCCTAGGAGCTGAATAATGTTTGTCTCTCCTGTCCCTAGGAGCTGAATAATGTTTGTCTCTCCTGTCCCCTAGGAGCTGAATAATGTTTGTCTCTCCTGTCCCTAGGAGCTGAATAATGTTTGTCTCTCCTGTCCCTAGGAGCTGAATAATGTTTGTCTCTCCTGTCCCTAGGAGCTGAATAATGTTTGTCTCTCCTGTCCCTAGGAGCTGAATAATGTTTGTCTCTCCTGTCCCTAGGAGCTGAATAATGTTTGTCTCTCCTGTCCCTAGGAGCTGAATAATGTTTGTCTCTCCTGTCCCTAGGAGCTGAATAATGTTTGTCTCTCCTGTCCCTAGGAGCTGAATAATGTTTGTCTCTCCTGTCCCTAGGAGCTGAATAATGTTTGTCTCTCCTGTCCCTAGGAGCTGAATAATGTTTGTCTCTCCTGTCCCTAGGAGCTGAATAATGTTTGTCTCTCCTGTCCCTAGGAGCTGAATAATGTTTGTCTCTCCTGTCCCTAGGAGCTGAATAATGTTTGTCTCTCCTGTCCCTAGGAGCTGAATAATGTTTGTCTCTCCTGTCCCTAGGAGCTGAATAATGTTTGTCTCTCCTGTCCCTAGGAGCTGAATAATGTTTGTCTCTCCTGTCCCTAGGAGCTGAATAATGTTTGTCTCTCCTGTCCCTAGGAGCTGAATAATGTTTGTCTCTCCTGTCCCTAGGAGCTGAATAATGTTTGTCTCTCCTGTCCCTAGGAGCTGAATAATGTTTGTCTCTCCTGTCCCTAGGAGCTGAATAATGTTTGTCTCTCCTGTCCCTAGGAGCTGAATAATGTTTGTCTCTCCTGTCCCTAGGAGCTGAATAATGTTTGTCTCTCCTGTCCCTAGGAGCTGAATAATGTTTGTCTCTCCTGTCCCTAGGAGCTGAATAATGTTTGTCTCTCCTGTCCCTAGGAGCTGAATAATGTTTGTCTCTCCTGTCCCTAGGAGCTGAATAATGTTTGTCTCTCCTGTCCCTAGGAGCTGAATAATGTTTGTCTCTCCTGTCCCTAGGAGCTGAATAATGTTTGTCTCTCCTGTCCCTAGGAGCTGAATAATGTTTGTCTCTCCTGTCCCTAGGAGCTGAATAATGTTTGTCTCTCCTGTCCCTAGGAGCTGAATAATGTTTGTCTCTCCTGTCCCTAGGAGCTGAATAATGTTTGTCTCTCCTGTCCCTAGGAGCTGAATAATGTTTGTCTCTCCTGTCCCTAGGAGCTGAATAATGTTTGTCTCTCCTGTCCCTAGGAGCTGAATAATGTTTGTCTCTCCTGTCCCTAGGAGCTGAATAATGTTTGTCTCTCCTGTCCCTAGGAGCTGAATAATGTTTGTCTCTCCTGTCCCTAGGAGCTGAATAATGTTTGTCTCTCCTGTCCCTAGGAGCTGAATAATGTTTGTCTCTCCTGTCCCTAGGAGCTGAATAATGTTTGTCTCTCCTGTCCCTAGGAGCTGAATAATGTTTGTCTCTCCTGTCCCTAGGAGCTGAATAATGTTTGTCTCTCCTGTCCCTAGGAGCTGAATAATGTTTGTCTCTCCTGTCCCTAGGAGCTGAATAATGTTTGTCTCTCCTGTCCCTAGGAGCTGAATAATGTTTGTCTCTCCTGTCCCTAGGAGCTGAATAATGTTTGTCTCTCCTGTCCCTAGGAGCTGAATAATGTTTGTCTCTCCTGTCCCTAGGAGCTGAATAATGTTTGTCTCTCCTGTCCCTCCTAGTCTCTCCTGTCCCTAGGAGCTGAATAATGTTTGTCTCTCCTGTCCCTAGGAGCTGAATAATGTTTGTCTCTCCTGTCCCTAGCAGCTGAATAATGTTTGTCTCTCCTGTCCCTAGGAGCTGAATAATGTTTGTCTCTCCTGTCCCTAGGAGCTGAATAATGTTTGTCTCTCCTGTCCCTAGGAGCTGAATAATGTTTGTCTCTCCTGTCCCTAGGAGCTGAATAATGTTTGTCTCTCCTGTCCCTAGGAGCTGAATAATGTTTGTCTCTCCTGTCCCTAGGAGCTGAATAATGTTTGTCTCTCCTGTCCCTAGGAGCTGAATAATGTTTGTCTCTCCTGTCCCTAGGAGCTGAATAATGTTTGTCTCTCCTGTCCCTAGGAGCTGAATAATGTTTGTCTCTCCTGTCCCTAGGAGCTGAATAATGTTTGTCTCTCCTGTCCCTAGGAGCTGAATAATGTTTGTCTCTCCTGTCCCTAGGAGCTGAATAATGTTTGTCTCTCCTGTCCCTAGGAGCTGAATAATGTTTGTCTCTCCTGTCCCTAGGAGCTGAATAATGTTTGTCTCTCCTGTCCCTAGGAGCTGAATAATGTTTGTCTCTCCTGTCCCTAGGAGCTGAATAATGTTTGTCTCTCCTGTCCCTAGGAGCTGAATAATGTTTGTCTCTCCTGTCCCTAGGAGCTGAATAATGTTTGTCTCTCCTGTCCCTAGGAGCTGAATAATGTTTGTCTCTCCTGTCCCTAGGAGCTGAATAATGTTTGTCTCTCCTGTCCCTAGGAGCTGAATAATGTTTGTCTCTCCTGTCCCTAGGAGCTGAATAATGTTTGTCTCTCCTGTCCCTAGGAGCTGAATAATGTTTGTCTCTCCTGTCCCTAGGAGCTGAATAATGTTTGTCTCTCCTGTCCCTAGGAGCTGAATAATGTTTGTCTCCTGTCCCTAGGAGCTGAATAATGTTTGTCTCTCCTGTCCCTAGGAGCTGAATAATGTTTGTCTCTCCTGTCCCTAGGAGCTGAATAATGTTTGTCTCTCCTGTCCCTAGGAGCTGAATAATGTTTGTCTCTCCTGTCCCTAGGAGCTGAATAATGTTTGTCTCTCCTGTCCCTAGGAGCTGAATAATGTTTGTCTCTCCTGTCCCTAGGAGCTGAATAATGTTTGTCTCTCCTGTCCCTAGGAGCTGAATAATGTTTGTCTCTCCTGTCCCTAGGCTGAGCTGAATAATGTTTGTCTCTCCTGTCCCTAGGAGCTGAATAATGTTTGTCTCTCCTGTCCCTAGGAGCTGAATAATGTTTGTCTCTCCTGTCCCTAGGAGCTGAATAATGTTTGTCTCTCCTGTCCCTAGGAGCTGAATAATGTTTGTCTCTCCTGTCCCTAGGAGCTGAATAATGTTTGTCTCTCCTGTCCCTAGGAGCTGAATAATGTTTGTCTCTCCTGTCCCTAGGAGCTGAATAATGTTTGTCTCTCCTGTCCCTAGGAGCTGAATAATGTTTGTCTCTCCTGTCCCTAGGAGCTGAATAATGTTTGTCTCTCCTGTCCCTAGGAGCTGAATAATGTTTGTCTCTCCTGTCCCTAGGAGCTGAATAATGTTTGTCTCTCCTGTCCCTAGGAGCTGAATAATGTTTGTCTCTCCTGTCCCTAGGAGCTGAATAATGTTTGTCTCTCCTGTCCCCTGTCCCTAGGAGCTGAATAATGTTTGTCTCTCCTGTCCCTAGGAGCTGAATAATGTTTGTCTCTCCTGTCCCTAGGAGCTGAATAATGTTTGTCTCTCCTGTCCCTAGGAGCTGAATAATGTTTGTCTCTCCTGTCCCTAGGAGCTGAATAATGTTTGTCTCTCCTGTCCCTAGGAGCTGAATAATGTTTGTCTCTCCTGTCCCTAGGAGCTGAATAATGTTTGTCTCTCCTGTCCCTAGGAGCTGAATAATGTTTGTCTCTCCCCTGTCTGAATAATGTTTGTCTCTCCTGTCCCTAGGAGCTGAATAATGTTTGTCTCTCCTGTCCCTAGGAGCTGAATAATGTTTGTCTCTCCTGTCCCTAGGAGCTGAATAATGTTTGTCTCTCCTGTCCCTAGGAGCTGAATAATGTTTGTCTCTCCTGTCCCTAGGAGCTGAATAATGTTTGTCTCTCCTGTCCCTAGGAGCTGAATAATGTTTGTCTCTCCTGTCCCTAGGAGCTGAATAATGTTTGTCTCTCCTGTCCCTAGCAGCTGAATAATGTTTGTCTCTCCTGTCCCTAGGAGCTGAATAATGTTTGTCTCTCCTGTCCCTAGGAGCTGAATAATGTTTGTCTCTCCTGTCCCTAGGAGCTGAATAATGTTTGTCTCTCCTGTCCCTAGGAGCTGAATAATGTTTGTCTCTCCTGTCCCTAGGAGCTGAATAATGTTTGTCTCTCCTGTCCCTAGGAGCTGAATAATGTTTGTCTCTCCTGTCCCTAGGAGCTGAATAATGTTTGTCTCTCCTGTCCCTAGTTTGTCTCTCCTGTCCCTAGGAGCTGAATAATGTTTGTCTCTCCTGTCCCTAGGAGCTGAATAATGTTTGTCTCTCCTGTCCCTAGGAGCTGAATAATGTTTGTCTCTCCTGTCCCTAGGAGCTGAATAATGTTTGTCTCTCCTGTCCCTAGGAGCTGAATAATGTTTGTCTCTCCTGTCCCTAGGAGCTGAATAATGTTTGTCTCTCCTGTCCCTAGGAGCTGAATAATGTTTGTCTCTCCTGTCCCTAGGAGCTGAATAATGTTTGTCTCTCCTGTCCCTAGGAGCTGAATAATGTTTGTCTCTCCTGTCCCTAGGAGCTGAATAATGTTTGTCTATCCTGTCCCTAGGAGCTGAATAATGTTTGTCTCTCCTGTCCCTAGGAGCTGAATAATGTTTGTCTCTCCTGTCCCTAGGAGCTGAATAATGTTTGTCTCTCCTGTCCCTAGGAGCTGAATAATGTTTGTCTCTCCTGTCCCTAGGAGCTGAATAATGTTTGTCTCTCCTGTCCCTAGGAGCTGAATAATGTTTGTCTCTCCTGTCCCTAGGAGCTGAATAATGTTTGTCTCTCCTGTCCCTAGGAGCTGAATAATGTTTGTCTCTCCTGTCCCTAGGAGCTGAATAATGTTTGTCTCTCCTGTCCCTAGGAGCTGAATAATGTTTGTCTCTCCTGTCCCTAGGAGCTGTATAATGTTTGTCTATCCTGTCCCTAGGAGCTGAATAATGTTTGTCTCTCCTGTCCCTAGGAGCTGAATAATGTTTGTCTCTCCTGTCCCTAGGAGCTGAATAATGTTTGTCTCTCCTGTCCCTAGGAGCTGAATAATGTTTGTCTCTCCTGTCCCTAGGAGCTGAATAATGTTTGTCTCTCCTGTCCCTAGGAGCTGAATAATGTTTGTCTCTCCTGTCCCTAGGAGCTGAATAATGTTTGTCTCTCCTGTCCCTAGGAGCTGAATAATGTTTGTCTCTCCTGTCCCTAGGAGCTGAATAATGTTTGTCTCTCCTGTCCCTAGGAGCTGAATAACAACCGTGATAATGATGCATGACTTTTACTGAAGCCTGGTCCCATCGATATGACGGAGCACAGTGCCCTCTAGTGGCTTTCTATGGCTTCACTGGATACTCGCCAGACATTCAGACATTCAAACTTCAATAGCTCACAAACTAGTTGAGTTTACAGACCTCAGGTTACCTCAGCCTACTAGAGAGTGTGTTCCCTCAGCCTACTAGAGAGTGTGTTCCCTCAGCCTACTAGAGAGTGTGTTCCCTCAGCCTACTAGAGAGTGTGTTCCCTCAGCCTGGAGGGGAGATAGTCATTCCCTCATTGTGGTCGTCCCCTCATTGTGGTCGTCCCCTCGTTGTGGTCCGTCCCCTCGTTGTGGTCCGTCCCCTCGTTGTGGTCCGTCCCCTCATTGTGGTCGTCCCCTCGTTGTGGTCCGTCCCCTCGTTGTGGTCGTCCCCTCGTTGTGGTCTTCCCCTCGTTGTGGTCCGTCCCCTCGTTGTGGTCCGTCCCCTCGTTGTGGTCCGTCCCCTCATTGTGGTCCGTCCCCTCGTTGTGGTCGTCCCCTCGTTGTGGTCCGTCCCCTCGTTGTGGTACGTCCCCTCGTTGTGGTACGGTGTGCAGTCATCAACGAGCGAAGATGCTTGTGAACCCACAACTACATAAGTATTCAGACCCTTTACTTAGTACTTTGTTGAAGCACCTTTGGCAGTGATTACAGCCTTGAGTCTTCTTGGGTTTGACGCTACAAGCTTGGTACACCTGTATTTGGGGAGTTTCTCTCATTCTTCTCTGCAGATCCTCTCAAGCTCTGTCAGGTTGGATGGGGAGCGTCACTACACAGCTATTTTCAGGTCTCTCCAGAGATGTTCGATCAGGTTCAAGTCCAGGCTCTGGCTGGGCCACTCAAGGACATTCAGAAACTTGTCCCGAAGCCACTTCTGCATTATCTTGGCTGTGTGCTTAGGGTCGTTGTCCTATTGGAAGGTGAACCTTCGTCCCAGTCTGAGGTCCTGAGCGCTCTGAGGCAGGTTTTCATCAAGGAGATATCTGTACTTTGCTCCGTTCATCTTTAGCTCAATCCTGACTAGTCTCCCAGTCCCTGCCGCTATAAAAACATCCCCACAGCATGTTGGTGCCACCACCATGCTTCACCGGAGGGATGGTGCCAGGTTTCCTCCAGATGTGATGCTTGGCATTCAGGCCAAAGAGTTCAATCTTGGCTTTATCAGCCCAGAGAATCTTGTTTCTCATGGTCAGAGTCTTTAGGTGCCTTTTGGCAAACTCTAAGCGTGCTGTCATTTGCCTTTTATGTACGAGTGGCTTCCGTCTGGCCACACTACCATAAAGGCCTAATTAGTGGAGTGCTACAGAGATAGATGGTTGTCCTTCTGGAATGTTTTCCTATCTCCACAGAGGAACTCAAGAGCTCTGTCAGAGTGACCATCGGGTTTTTTGTCACCTTTCTGACTTAGGCCCTTCTCCCTCGATTGCTCAGTTTGACCGGGCGGCCAGCTCTAAGAAGAGTCTTGGTGGTTCCAAACTTCTTCCATTTATGAATGATGGAGCTCAATTTGTTTTTGGGGACCTTCAAGGCTGCTATAAGGTTTTGGTACCCTTCCCCAGATCTGTGGCTCGGCACAATCCTGTCTCGGAGCTCTACAGACAATTCTTCATGGCTTGATTTTTACTCTGACATGCACTGTCAACTGTGGGACCTTATATAGACAAGTGTGTGCCTTTCCAAATCATCTCCAATCAATTGAATTTACCACAGGTGGACTCCAATCAAGTTGTAGAAACATCTCAAGGATGATCAATGGAAACAGGATGCACCTGAGCTCAACTTCAAGTCTCATAGCAAATGGGTCTGAATAGGTAAACAGGTATTTCTGTTTTTTGTTTTTAATTCATTTGTAAAAATGTCATAAAACCTGCTTTACCTTTGTCATTATGGGGCATTGTGATGTCATTATGGGGCATTGTGATGTCATTATGGGGTATTGTGTATAGATTGCTGAGGAAATTGATTTATTTCATCCATGTAAGGCTGTAACGTAACAACATGTGGAAAAAGTCTGGGTCTGAATACTTTCCGAATGCACTGAATATATACTATTTTAACCATATTAATAAAATTGGAGCCAAGTCTCATATGCGCCAAAATACAGACCAGAGATGTGACCCTCCTAGTCTATCAAAAGCTTTTTCTGCATGGAGAGATAATACAAGGTAAAAATCTGTCGTTCTGCCCCTGAAAAAGGCAGTTAACCCACTGTTCCTAGGCCGTCATTGAAAATAAGAATTTGTTCATAACTGACTTGCTTAGTTAAATAAAATTCACTTAGCAATTTACTATTTTGTCGAAAATAATGAGAAACGTTTCCCTACTTCCAAAATCCAATTTCAGCCACCTGTCCGTTGAATCACAGCACTAATAATTTTGACACATTCAAGTATATCCTGGGTGGTGCACAGTCTGGTCACACATAGTTGACGGTAGTTCAATTTCCAGGTGGCTGAACTGCATTTGGAGATATCTGAAGAAGAGCTGCTCTTACAATCTCGCGATATCTGACACCGTCAAACTTCCCCATGAGCCCTTGCGTGTTCTCTTTCTACCCGGCGCCTTAGAATGGGTACGTGTTTTCATCTTCTGGTCGCTGCGAAAATCCTTGTCCATCAGTTGTTTTACATCAGGATTATATCTAAGATGGTTTGGCATGTTAAAGTGTATCTTAATATCAAATGGTTATGTTGTTAAATTATACGGATAACACATTTGCTACTTTTTAAAACGGAATTATTGTTTTACAATGTCTTGACATGTAACAAGATGGCGGCTCTCATGGGCTAGTCTACAGTTGACATGCAATTGAGCCTAATTTGCAACTATTTCTCGAATTGCACTCAGTCGCTTGTAATATTTAACTGTTTCTAAGTCTAGTTTATCCCCTTGACGTTAATATACATTTTTGGGTTGCCTGGTTTGGTTGAAATTTTGCTTGCAAGTCCTCGTTTAACTGGTTAGTGGTGTTGCAGTGGTGCAAGGCTAGGCCTTCAGATGTCTCCCACGTTTTCTCTCACGGAGTTTACTACTTTGCATCGCGACCATCTCGGCATTGTTACGAACTGTATATCTACAGTGTCTACTAAGCTAGATAGTAATATCAGCTGGCTACTCTTTTCACCATGACACGATGCTAATGGCTACTCACAGCCACGCTAGCGCCATGTGTACTTGGCTGGCTGGTGGTACTGCAGTGGTTTCCTACCCAGGGACACCTAAGACCCCCTGGGGATACTTGAGAGGAACTGAGACCATAGGTCTTCTGGTAAATTGCACTCTATTCGGAGTATTTGTGTGCTTGAGTGAAAATGATGACAATTAGGTTTCTGACATTACAGTGCGGATAACCACCTTGGAGAACTGACACTCAAAAGCACGTTGACAGTAACTGTTTTGTTGTGTTAATTCGGCAGTTTGCTCCTTTCTCACCATTGCTCTCGCCTCGTGTTTCTTGTGACCCAGGTATCTCTAGGGACAACTGGCATAAACGCCGCAAGACCGGCGGCAAACGAAAGCCCTACCACAAGAAGAGGAAGTATGAGCTGGGTCGTCCTCCTGCCAACACCAAGGTAAAGACCACTTCGAGTGATTCTAGGGGTGGACTGAGTTATAGGAACCTCAACATAGACTTGATGCCTGTGATATTTCTGTGGGGGAATGGGCACTGGTTGCTAGTTCTGTGGTCCTTCTGTAGCTCAGTTAGTAGAGCATGGCGCTTGTAACGCCAGGGTAGTGGGTTCGATCCCCGGGACCACCCATACGTAGAATGTATGCACACATGACTGTAAGTCGCTTTGGATAAAAGCGTCTGCTAAATGGCATATATTATATTATAGTTCAACAGGAGTGTGGATGATTAGACATTGACCATAGGTAGGTCTGTTTTGACCGTTTTGGTTCAAAGTTTAGGACCTACCAATGATCCGGACTGTCATAGTTACACTGACACACCAATACTGAACAATGGGGCATGTGTAGCCGTCGTGGCGCATGCAGCGCAATTATCTTAATGCACATTTTTTTTTTGTTTTCTACTAAAAACTAAAAACAAATGTTTTCCCATCTTTCCCTAGATTGGACCCCGCCGTATTCACACGGTGAGGACCCGCGGCGGAAACAAGAAGTACCGTGCTCTGAGGGTCGACGTGGGTAACTTCTCCTGGGGCTCTGAGTGTAAGTCTCACGTCACTCTTCTTCTTTATGGTAATCAGTTGGAGGGTGATGGTGACGTCTTTCTGTGAAGAGAACCATGTCCGGTTCTGCTACTGAATGCGTGTTGACGATATTTGTGACTGAGAAAGGCTAACGCTAGATTTGGTGATTAAAACCACTCTTTATTTCACCCCATACTAAATCGGGTTTTAATGCTACTTTACATCGAGTGTTCGTTCTCCAGGCCGCTCTTCCATGTTTCATACCTGTTCATTATTAACTTTCATACCTCAAGTAGTTTCACATTTTGCTACTACGTAGGTGGTATTGACGCAGTCTTTATTCTTCAGGCTGCACTCGTAAAACCAGGATCATTGATGTGGTGTACAACGCCTCCAACAACGAGTTGGTGAGAACCAAGACCTTGGTGAAGAACTGCATCGTTCTCGTCGACAGCCTGCCTTACAGGCAGTGGTACGAGGCCCACTTCGCCACTCCTCTGGGACGCAAAAAGGGTGCCAAGCTGGTATGTGTTTCCTTACATAGTGAACTACCTCTGGCAAGCTCTTATGCTGGTATGTACCAGTCAACAGATTTGTGTCCCAAATGGCTCTCCTTTTCTCATGCTCTCTTTTTGCGTAACGACCGAGGCTGCTGTGGCCAAAACGGTGCCCTTTATTTAACCTTAGATTTGTGAATCGTTAGACTTCGCTGTTGGCGTTAGGAACACAAGTCTCTCACCCCGCAATAACAGCCGCTAAATATGTGTCCAATACAATGTGATTTGAGTTTCCAGATCCCTGTGAAACATTCATGTTTGTCCATAATATTGATTAGAATCTCTGGTTTTTCTATGAAGATAACTTTGTCCAGTTCTGCTACTGACTGATAGTTTGTGGCTCTGAGAATGACCTTGGATTTATTACAATACAAGAGAACTTAGTGACACTAAATGTTTCTGTGGAATTGAATGTTCTGATATTGCAGCTAAATTACTAATGCTGTTACCATGGGGATAGCTACACTTGGCAGCTGCTCTAGTCAATCGCAGGTCTTATATTGCAGCATTGTGCCCATTTTAATTGTCTAACTTTCATGTGTTAAGACTCCGGAGGAGGAGGAGGTGATCAATAAGAAGAGGTCGAAGAAGATTCAGAAGAAGTTTGATGAGCGCAAGAAGAACTGCAAGATCAGCCCTCTCCTGGAGGAACAGTTCATGCAGGGGAAACTCCTCGGTGAGTCTACAACCTGTTTCTACTGGGCAGCACTGCTGGCTCGGGAGACTCTCCTCTCCGGGGCTCGGGAGACTCTCCTCTCCGGGGCTCGGGAGACTCTCCTCTCCGGGGCTCGGGAGACTCTCCTCTCCGGGGCTCGGGAGACTCTCCTCTCCGGGGCTCGGGAGACTCTCCTCTCCGGGGCTCGGGAGACTCTCCTCTCCGGGGCTCGGGAGACTCTCCTCTCCGGGGCATTTTGAGTAGGGCGGTTTTAGGATCTGTCCATATCAGATATCTTATTAAAAGGCAACTGATCCTCTATCAGCACACTTACTCAGAGCTGTGTGGATCCAGGCCTTAATTATAGTACTGCTCTTCAATTTGGGTCCTCGGACTGAGTACAGGCTTCGGTTCCAGACCACTAACACGTGGGACCTATTCACGGTTTTCACAACTGACTGATTGGCTGTGTAAGGCCGGAACAAAAGCCTGCACTCCGTGCAGGTCTCTTGGGATTGGATTTTGGGGGTGCATAGGAAGTGCAGGCTTAGGTTCCATCCCAAATGGGAGACACACTGGTACGTACTAACACCTGACACCCAATTTGAATGAGGTCAATTGAGTGCTGGACTGGCACACCCTGGGGACTGCATTACGAGGTTCATGATAAAGTCTTACCCTGTTCTGCTACTGAATCCTCGGTGATGTGCCTTTTTTCTGATGGGACTTCTGTTAATTGCTAGTTGGTAATAATTGTACCTTTCTCTCTGTCTTGCCCCTTCGCACCCCCCCCTTCTCCATTAACCATCTTCCGTTTCCTCCCAGCATGCATTGCCTCCAAGCCCGGCCAGTGCGGCAGGGTGGATGGCTACGTGTTGGAGGGCAAGGAGCTGGAGTTCTACCTGAGGAAGATCAAGGCCAAGAAGGGCAAATAGATCCGCTGTTTTGTAACGTCAATAAAAACACACATCCCACATCGTTGTCAACGTGTCCTTTCTTTCTTTATGATCTTCCTGGGTGGTTGACTACTGTAGAGTACGTTTTACATTTAAAAAAATGTTTTTAACTCTGTTTTGATTCCTGAACTTGGTGTTTTATTCAGCAGACTGAATCACGTTCAGATCTGTGCTGTTTCTAAAATGGTTGCAGTAGACTGCCTTCCTTGGTGGTTAAATCAGAGTCTAATCTTCCAATAGCGTTTGGTTTGGTGTGTTTTTGCTGCTGCCGCATTGTCTAGTGCCAGGTCTGCCATCTCCATGGCTCTCCTGTCTCATTCCAATGCCAAATCAACCTCCGCCACAGGCAGAAGGGCTGGCCACAACACTGGCCCCTCCCTTTCGATGGCAGAGAACACAAAAGGTTCTTCATTGGTTAAATAAAGTGAAATGTTGATCTGATCTGTTTGTCTGATTTGGGATGAAGTTGATTTATTTAACAAAATTGGGTAATGATATTTCCTAGTCGCCTCTTGCCTCAACTCCATTGTGGTTCGATCCCCGGGACCACCCATACGTAGAATGTATGCACACATGACTGTAAGTAGCTTTGGATAGAAGTGTCTGCTGAATGGCATTTATTATTATTACCTCCAAATGAACGTTTTACTGCATAGGGGTTTTCAGGCCTTCGTGGTTCACATGGAGGTGGAATCCTGTCCAGTCTTTTCCCTGGTCTGGTTAGGATGTAGATGCTCGGCCAACACGTCTTACCATCCAAAAAACCCGTTTCAGCAGGGCAGCCCCATTTGGGACTTCTTTGAATAGTCACCTGGGTGGGACTTACTATGGGTTAAATTAGTATCCCATGATTCCGTTTGTGTTACCAGGTGGGATCTGGCAGATTGAACAACGAGCCATATAGGTGGATGGAGGATTTACCCTCGTCTGACCGCGGCAACTGAGTGTTTCCTTGCTAAAGTAGTACTTTTTCTTAATTGCCTGATTACGCCCAGCTAGTAGGACACCCCCAAAAAACTACAAAGGTCGTACTTTACCACAAATGGGACTGATTTCTGCGTGAGCGAGTTAAACAAATGTTGACGCCCTACTTGTAGATTAGTTAATTTATTACGCTAGAAATAGTGGCGGAACTTCCTTTTATGTGGAAACATTGATATAGTAACTATCATATCGAAGTAAATGTGGAGTCGCATAATGATATAGTGTGTGTGGTCCTCCCACTAGGACTTGGGGAACCGTGCAGTTTATTAGGCAACAGATGATATACGTTATAATGAACTTCACAGGGCGGTGAAAGTACACAGTCATCTTGATTCTCCTTTATAATAAATATCGAGCGTCTTATTCTGATGGTCGATGTTTGACAAATTAAAACAAATATTCTCGCTCTTATCCATAGTAATGTTACAGGATTATCAGTAGAGATGGAAACACATTGAACTTCAGATTTGTATTCTATACATGAAAACTTAAAGCGAATAAATACGTAGCGGGATGTTAATATTGTAACGAAACCGCCGCAAAAGCACGCTTATAAACCCAGGGTCGTTACAATATAATGTCCTACATCACACTGGTTTTGATCCACAACAAGTCCGTTTGGTGGAAACATGTTTTATATTTTCATGAAACATCGGTCACCAATTGGATGGAAACCTGAGCTGCTTTCCCACACATTTAGTCTTGTCCTGGACTAGCCAGCCTGTGGAGTCATACATTATACCATCAGTACATTTGCAGTATTTTGTAGCAAATTGCAGTGGGAATATGTGCAATGATTGCCTGAAGTGAGGGTTCCAAACCACAACATAGTACAACTTTATGTCCAGTTTAGTAGAGATGTAGTACAATACAGGGTTCACACAGCAGGTGCTGACAGTCTGACAAGTGTCCTTACAGGGTAATATCCTACAGGGTAATATCTAATGTCCTTACAGGGTAATATCTAATGTCCTTACAGGGTAATATCTAATATCCTTACAGGGTAATATCTAATGTCCTTACAGGGTAATATCTAATATCCTTACAGGGTAATATCCTACAGGGTAATATCTAATGTCCTTACAGGGTAATGTCCTTACAGGGTAATATCTAATATCCTTACAGGGTAATATCCTACAGGGTAATATCTAATGTCCTTACAGGGTACTATCCTTACAGGGTAATATCTAATGTCCTTACAGGGTACTATCCTTACAGGGTAATGTCCTTACAGTGTAATATCTAATGTCCTTACATGGTAATATCCTTACAGGGTAATATCTAATGTCCTTACAGGGTAATATCCTTACAGGGTAATATCTAATGTCCTTACAGGGTAATATCTAATGTCCTTACAGGGTAATGTCTAATGTCCTTACAGGGTAATATCTAATGTCCTTACAGGGTAATGTCTAATGTCCTTACAGGGTAATATCTAATATCCTACAGGGTAATATCTAATGTCCTTACAGGGTAATGTCCTTACAGGGTAATGTCTAATGTCCTTACAGGGTAATATCTAATGTCCTTACAGGGTAATGTCTAATGTCCTTACGGGGTAATATCCTTACAGGGTAATATCTAATGTCCTTACAGGGTAATATCCTACAGGGTAATATCTAATGTCCTTACAGGGTAATGTCCTTACAGGGTAATGTCTAATGTCCTTACAGGGTAATATCCTTACAGGGTAATATCTAATGTCCTTACGGGGTAATATCTTACAGGGTAATGTCTAATGTCCTTACAGGGTAATATCTAATGTCCTTACAGGGTAATATCCTTACAGGGTAATATCTAATGTCCTTACGGGGTAATATCCTTACAGGGTAATGTCTAATGTCCTTACAGGGTAATATCCTTACAGGGTAATATCCTTACAGGGTAATATCTAATGTCCTTACAGGGTAATATCTAATGTCCTTACAGGGTAATGTCTAATGTCCTTACAGGGTAATGTCCTTACAGGGTAATATCTAATGTCCTTACAGGGTAATGTCCTTACAGGGTAATATCTAATGTCCTTACAGGGTAATGTCCTTACAGGGTAATATCTAATGTCCTTACAGGGTAATGTCTAATGTCCTTACAGGGTAATATCTAATATCCTTACAGGGTAATATCTAATATCCTTACAGGGTAATGTCCTTACAGGGTAATATCTAATGTCCTTACAGGGTAATGTCTAATGTCCTTACAGGGTAATATCCTTACAGGGTAATATATAATGTCCTTACAGGGTAATATCTAATGTCCTTACAGGGTAATGTCCTTAAAGGGTAATATCTAATGTCCTTACAGGGTAAGACTGGACTAAGGAACATCTAATGTCCTTACAGGGTAATATCTAATGGTTACAGGGTAATGTCTAATATCCTTACAGGGTAATGTCTAATGTCCTTACAGGGTGCATGTAAGACTGGGTAATGATTATACCCTAGATCAGCTAGATATCTAAGACTGGGTAATGTCCTTACACCCTAGATCAGCTAGATGCAGGTAAGACTGGACTAATGATTACACCCTAGATCAGCTAGATGCAGGTAAGACTGGACTAATGACTACACCCTAGATCAGATAGATGCAGGTAAGAGGTGATACTGTTGGACTAATGATTACACCCTAGATCAGATAGATGCAGGTAAGAGGTGATACTGTGGGACTAATGATTACACCCTAGATCAGCTAGATGCAGGTAAGAGGTGATACTGTGGGACTAATGATTACACCCTAGATCAGATAGATGCAGGTAAGAGGTGATACTGTTGGACTAATGATTACACCCTAGATCAGATAGATGCAGGTAAGAGGTGATACTGTGGGACTAATGATTACACCCTAGATCAGCTAGGTTGGGATGGTGTTCTTTGGCTTGCAAGCCTCCCCTTTTTTCCTCCTAACATAACGATGGTCATTATGGCTAAACAGAACAGTTGTATTTTTTTCATCAGATCAGAGGACATTTCTCCAAAAAGTATGATCTTTGTCCCCATCATCTCTGGCTTTTTTATGGTGGTTTTGGAGACAGCAGCCTTTCAGGTTATGTCAATATAGGACTCGTTTTACTCCTTTTCCTCCAGCATTTTCACAAGGTCCTTTGCTGTTGTTCTGGGATTGATTTGCACTGCACCAAAGTGGTCCCATGGTGTTTCCCATGGTGTTTATACTTGCGTACTATTGTTTATACAGATGAACGTGGTACCTTCAGGCATTTGGAAATTGATCCCAAGGATGAACCAGACTTCTGGCGATCTATAATTTTATTCTGATTTCTTTAGATTTTCCCATGATGTCAAGCAAAGAGGCACTGAGTTTGAAGGTAGGCCTTGAAATACATCCACAGGTGCACCTCAAATTGACTCAAATGATGTTAATTTACATCATTTTATGGGAATTTTCCAAGCTGTTTAAAGGCACAGTCAACTTAGTGTATGTAAACTTCTGATCCACTGGAATTGTGACACAATGAATTATAAGTGAAATAATCTGTCTGTAAACAATTGTTGGAAAAATTACTTGTGTCATGCATAAAGTAGATGTCCTAACCAACTATCCAAAACTAGTTTGTCAACAAGAAATGTGTGGAGTGGTTGAAAAATTAGTTTTAATGACTCCAACCTAAGTGTATGTAAACTTCTGACTTCAACTGTATGTTTATATATATATATATATATTACAGGGTACCTGTTAAAATGTTGGACAGTGTTTGTAATTTGTTCATTTATGCATGGATGTGTAGGTTCAGAACTTGTTGTCGTGCCTAAATGTGATAATCTTGCCAATGGAAGCATCATTAAAGTAGTTGGCAATATCAGTTGGTTTTGAGATGAATTAGACATCTGATTCAATGGAGCTGAGTTTGCCTTTTGGACCAAAATGTCATTTAAGATGCTCCGAAGCTTTTTACTATCATACATTATATAAAGAATCTTTGATTCATTGTAGTTGTTTGTTTAGTTTAGTCACATGATTCCTGGGCAGCCAATCGGCTTATTTGCCATTCCCTTTGCCTCGTCCCTCTCAACCATTCAATTTTTTCAATTCCTCGTCAATTCACGGGGTTTGATTTTTTTTTACAGTCATTTTCTTAATAGGTCGATGCTTATTAGTAACTGGAATAAGCCATTTTATAAATGTGTCCAGTGCAACGTTTGTTCGCTCCTCCTCACACTGTAAGTTATAAAAACAAAGCAAGTCACTCTGTATGTGTAAACCTCCCAGTCCTTTATTGGGTAAAAAAAAACACCAACGTTTCGGCATCACCGTCTCCAGGGTTACACACCACTGACCATCATCATCCTTAAATCATCAAAATGTATTGATCACATCTCTACTAATGCTTTTTCTAATCTGCTTTAAAGCACTATGCAAATCCATCAGATGTAGTGAACCTAATATTGTAGCCATATCTAGGAAAACCAAAGTTCCAAAGGCTGGGCCTAATATAGTGTATAAGAGGACAGGCTGGGCCTAATATAGTATATAAGAGGTCAGACTGGGCCTAATATAGTATATAAGAGGTCATACAATAAGTTCTGTAGTGATCCACATGTTGTTGATGTCTTTCCTAGGCTGTTTTAACTATCCTGGTAGGTTGACTGATAACCTGAACCAGGTTGCAGGCTCTGGTTACAGTTTTAAGCTTTTTCTTAAGTGGGCAGCTTGATGAAAGCCAGTCAATATTTCAATCTGCCTGATGGAGGGTCTGGAGTCTCAGACACCCTCACAGTCCAATGAGGAGGAGCTCTGAAAATCTGAACCTGAGGTAGAAGCCACCGGAGAGGGAGACAAAACAGAGAAGCAAGGTGCAGGTACGTCCAGATCCGATCTCGATTAGGAAGCCCCGAGGAATGAAGGTTCCAATCTCAAAGAGGAAGCCCCGAGGAATGAAGGTTCCAGAACCTCTGGGTCCAATCTCAAAGAGGAAGCCCCGAGGAATGAAGGTTCCAGAACCTCTGGGTCCAATCTCAAAGAAAGCCCCTGAAGGTGCCAGAACCTCTGGGTCCAATCTCAAAGAGGAAGCCCCGAGGAATGAAGGTGCCAGAACCTCTGGGTCCAATCTCAAAGAGGAAGCCCCGAGGAATGAAGGTGCCAGAACCTCTGGATCCAATCTCAAAGAGGAAGCCCCGAGGAATGAAGGTGCCAGAACCTCTGGATCCAATCTCAAAGAGGAAGCCCCGAGGAATGAAGGTGCCAGAACCTCTGGATCCAATCTCAAAGAGGAAGCCCCGAGGAATGAAGGTGCCAGAACCTCTGGATCCAATCTCAAAGAGGAAGCCCAGAGGAATGAAGGTGCCAGAACCTCTGGATCCAATCTCAAAGAGGAAGCCCAGAGGAATGAAGATGTCGGAACCAGTGTGTCTGTGTGTGTGTTGCCCCATTGCTAAAGGACGGCTGCTTTCGACTTCCACGGTGAGTGACGTGCCTCCATGGTTGGTTGGTAGGGTCTAGAACCAGAACATCCCACTAACTCCATCATTCAGGGAAGGAGGAAGACCCCCTCAGAGAGGAGTCCAGTTACTGGAGTAGAAGAGGAAGAGACAGTAGGTGACACTCCCACCAGGTCAGAGAGGAGTCCAGTTACTGGAGTAGAACAGGAAGAGACAGTAGGTGACACTCCCACCAGGTCAGAGAGGAGTCCAGTTACTGGAGTAGAACAGGAAGAGACAGTAGGTGACACTCCCACCAGGTCAGAGAGAGTCC
>NC_060180.1:77701628-77731628 GCF_021184085.1 Oncorhynchus gorbuscha | reverse complement strand
GCAACACCTTCAGCACTTCACACTGCCTGTTCTGGGCCACGAACATCAGTGGGGTCACCCCGCCCATGGGGCTGGGGCTGTAGATGGGTGTGAAACACCTGGGAAGAGAAGGGAATTGTGTTTGTGTTTTACCACGTCCTCCTATAACCTGACTATCACCAGTGTGATTACTAGTGTTTTCATGTATTGGAGGATACTGTTACTATTACAGTCTCTGCCAAGAGGTCTGGCTGGATATGATTGGCTCAGGTGGTTGTGAAATGAAATTAGGCCTACATTTAGAGTTGACAGTTTTATCAGAGTTTTATGGTAAAACAATAAAATAAAATAAAATGTAAATACGTAGTTTTTAAACATTTTTTTTACCTCCATGCTATGGCCAGGTTGTTAGTCTGGTCCTGCAGAAACACCGACGTCCTCTCCATCAGCTTCCGGACTATGTCGGCGCTGCGCCTGCGCGCAAACACCCAGTGCAGGATGGTATTGGTGCACACGTTAATGAACTCCATGTAGAACTGCATGTCCAGGCGCGCATGAGCCGTCCGCGCAAAATCAATAAAGTCCATTATAAAAGCATCGAATTCTTCCGAGGTCGCGTTCCGTAGGATGGTACCCAGACTTCTGTAGATCCGTGGCTCGTAGGTCTCGTGACCCCACTGTCCTGGAAACCGGTAGAGGGGTTTCCGGATGACACGCGCGACCAGGTTGAGAAAAACGTTATCCTCGCCTTCGGTGTGGTCTTCGTCGCTATCCGACATCGTTGTGGTCGGACACTCCCCTTCCCCTCAAGTACAAACTTTGCTGTTCAACATTTTTAGAATCGATCCATTCCTGAGCATTGTTACGTACATGAACGGGGGTCATTACGCAGAACGCTGCAGAACACTCTATTGTTCGCACTTGGCCACTCAGTGCTTGTTTCCTTGAATAATTTTGACTTTATAGTCTGTTGTAAAATATTAAAAGCACCTATCTTGTTGAATAATATCCTGCTATAGTGAAGCTAAAAACACTGGCGTTCATGTCTTAACCTAAATGGTAATGGACACCTTCTAGCCCATGCGTAAAATCTATCCACGAAGAACCGCCCGTGTTCTTCTCCTGCTAACTATCCATTCATAAATCATTAATCAATTCTGCCGAGTATCCATTCATCTTCTCCTGCTAACTATCCATTCATAAATCATTAATAAATTCCGCCGAGTATCCATTCATCTTCTCCTGCTAACTATCCATTCATAAATCATTAATAAATTCCGCTGAGTATCCATTCATCTTCTCCTGCTAACTATCCATTCATAAATCATTAATACATTCCGCCGAGTATCCATTCATCTTCTTCTGCTAGAGTCCGTTAATAAAAGCAGACACTTTTTCTGATAATACTTTTTGTTTTTCAATATACCTCAGAGTCCTTTGTCTTTTGTACTCCAGGACCAACTCTCTCAGGCCTTCCTTTATGGCAGTCTTGGACATGGCTGTTGTGACGCGGGTGCGGGTGTTGTCCTTGGTACCAAAGGCTGAGCCGCGCGACTCCGAGAACGGAGATAGCGGCCCATTTCCGTTGATCCCAGTCCTATGGTCGTCGATTACTGTAATGCCTGATTTGGAACGGATTTTGTTACAATGCAACAAAGGGGAGATAGATACATCGATTACTCCACTTTCTGAAGGGAAACCACATATCAGTCCTGCGCTGAATGCCGTGGCACGAAAAGGCCCCCCCAAAGAAGATGCGATTTTCTGCTCACCTTTTGCATTTCCTTTGGTGTGGTCCAGACGAATCTTCGGTAGTGAGGTGGTACACTTACCATTCAAGTTCAGAATCGAATGAATTTCTTCCTGGTTACCTTTGCGGAAATCTCTCAAACTATTTCCGAGGCTCAGATTTGGAAAGGCATCTTTTGGTTTCTCCTTGAGAGTTTCCGTTTGGTGACAATACCCACTAATTATTTTTATATCCCTTAACGTCATTTCAACAGTTCTTATCCCCTTCTTGATATGAAACATGGAGCGGTAGTGATCTTGCTTCAGCAACTCCTGTTCAACGGCGTGTCGTTTAAATTCATAGACGTTTTGGGCGTGAAGCTTCATCAGAATGTCTATTCTGGAGTCGCTGTCCTTGGTCCCTGGGTTCATATTCTCCGATTTTCACCGCTCAGACTACAGACTTTTCCGATAGGAAGGTTTCAGAACGTTCCCTGCCGCTGGGCACAACGACGTCTCTGTTTGCCAACTGCTTCGACAGCTCAAACAAACACACGGTCCCATGGGACGGGGTTGGCTGATGTTAAGCAGCCGTTGACAGAGCATAACATCAGCCAAACCCTTCCCATGGGACGTGTGTTTGGTTGTTTAAAATACATCTAGAAAAGGATGACTTTATAAGTACTTATCAGAAGCTTACTTTAAAAAGTATTATCTACTTATAACCCATTTTATAAGGCACATCAGTCAAGTGTCATTCAATAAAAACAACACTCACTAATTTGTTGTCAATAAATGTTCCCACTCACTAATTTGTTGTCAATAAATTTTTATCTCTGTAAAGGTAATGTTCCCACGGACATATTCCAGTCGGCCTATCTGTGTTATCTCTGTAAAGGTTTCCATGACCATGTGTTGTGGATACAGTTGAGTTGTGTGGTGAGCTGATGAACTGAATGTCACGCAATAGAACAGATGAATACCTGCAGTGTTCTGTGGATCTGCTAGGGGGCAGCAAAACACATATCGGACTGGAATGACATTGACAGGTCTGATTGATGGATTGTTTTTGATGAGACTGCCTAGCCTGGTCTCAGACCTGGTTGTGTTTTTGATGAGACTGCCTAGCCTGGTCTCAGACCTGGTTGTGTTTTTGATGAGACTGCCTAGCCTGGTCTCAGATCTGATTGACTTGTTTTTCAATCAACCAACAAAACACATTCCACATTCACAGATGTGACAGGCTTTACATTTGAAAAAATTAAAATATAATTAAAATGAATGATAAAGTAAAAAAAAAACATTTATTTTTCTTAATCTATATATTTTCCTTGGTACAGACAGACAGACAGACAGACAGACAGACAGACAGACAGACAGACAGACAGACAGACAGACAGACAGACAGACAGACAGACAGACAGACAGACAGACAGACAGACAGACAGACAGACAGACAGACACACACACATACACACACATACTCAAAAACTAAATTAAAATAAAAACACACAAAAAAACATATAACACTTGCAGCAGCACTATCAAGGTTCTTATCAGCTATTTCACTCATTCGCTGAGACGACGGGCCAATAATTAGTTTTTAGGTTTTACAGTACCTTACACAACATGTATCTGCGCATTTCCCTAGTCACCCCGTTCACTATGTCCAGTTTGAAATATAGTTGAATAGTGGAGACCAGAGTCTATCAAACTTGGGCTGTCTCTTGTGGAGGTCATAAGGGAGCTTTTCAAGAGGAAGAAAGTCAACAATCTGGTCAATCCACATTTTAAATGTAGGAGGGGTATTAGAGGCCCACAATAGAAGAATACATTTCTTAGCAAAGTATGTAATAGTCATAAGAACATTTTCTCTGCCAGGATCAAGAACAAAGTCCAGCTGGGCATTAAGAAGATAGATACACGGGGTCATATCAAACTGTACCTCTAGTATTTTCTGTGCAGCAGTATGTACAGATCTCCCTACAGCTCTAAAATACATGCATATAGGTTCCACTTTCAGAGGTACATCTTTTACAGTTAGGAGACATACCAATTGTGTGTAAAATGAGAGGGAGGGATTTCTCAGGGTTGGATATGTAGAGCAAGACATCATCCGCATAGAGAGAAATCTTGTGCTGCAGGCCGCCTGCAGAAACACCCATAATACTTGGACTGCTCCTGATCAGCTCTGCCAGAGGCTACGCCCCCAACAAGTAGAGCAGCAGGGACAGCGAGCACCCTTGTCTTGTGCCCCGTTCCAGAGGGAATCTGTCAGAGTTCAGTCCATTAGTAGTCACCATGGCATTTGGATGAGAGTATAGTGATTTGATCCATTTAATAAAATTTGGGCCCATATTGAACTTTTCTAAGACTGAAAACAGAAAGCTCCACTCCATCCTGTCAAATGCCTTCTCAGCATCCAGTGAAGCCAGCAGGACAGGGGTGTGGAACACCGTCTCAGCATCCAGTGAAGCCAGCAGGACAGGGGTGTGGAACACCGTCTCAGCATCCAGTGAAGCCAGCAGGACAGGGGTGTGGAACACCGTCTCAGCATCCAGTGAAGCCAGCAGGACAGGGGTGTGGAACACCGTCTCAGCATCCAGTGAAGCCAGCAGAACAGAGGTGTGGAACACCTTCTCAGCATCCAGTGAAGCCAGCAGGACAGGGGTGTGGAACACCTTCTCAGCCTCCAGTGAAGCCAGCAGGACAGGGGTGTGGAACACCTTCTCAGCCTCCAGTGAAGCCAGTAGGACAGGGGTGTGGAACACCTTCTCAGCCTCCAGTGAAGCCAGCAGGACAGGGGTCTCAGCCTCCAGTGAAGCCAGCAGGACAGGGGTGTGGAACACCTTCTCAGCCTCCAGTGAAGCCAGTAGGACAGGGGTGTGGAACACCTTCTCAGCCTCCAGGAGCAGGACAGGGGTGTGGAACACCTTCTCAGCCTCAGGACAGGGGTGAAGCCAGCCTCCAGGAAGCCAGTAGGACAGGGGTGTGGAGCCTCCAGTGAAGCCAGCAGGACAGGGGTGTGGAACACCGTCTCAGCCTCCAGTGAAGCCAGCAGGACAGGGGTCTTCTGTGCGTTTACTTGATCAATAATATAAAAAAGACGGCGAATGTTATCAGAAGAGTATCTGTCTCTAATAAATCCAGTTTGGTCCGCTTTTATTATTTTGGGAAGAAGAGTATTTAGTCTTTTGGCGAGCAATTTGGTAATTATTTTATAGTCGAAATCCAACAAGCTTATGGTCCGGAAGGATGAGCAGGATAGGGGGTCCTTGTCCTTTTTTAGCAACACTATTTTATTTGATTTATTTCACCTTTATTTAACCAGGTAGGCTAGTTGAGAACAAGTTCTCATTTGCAACTGCGACCTGGCCAAAATAAAGCATAGCAGTGTGAACAGACAACACAGAGTTACACATGGATTAAATAATTAACAAGTCAATAACACAGTAGAAAAAATGGGCAGTTTATATACAATGTGTGCAAAAGGCATGAGGAGGTAGGCGAATAATACAATTTTGCAGATTAACACTGGAGTGATAAATGATCAGATGGTCATGTACAGGTAGAGATATTGGTGTGCAAAAGAGCAGAAAAGTAAATAAATAAAAAAACAGTATAAAAACAGTATGGGGATGAGGTAGGTGAAAATGGGTGGGCTATTTACCAATAGACTATGTACAGCTGCAGCGATCGGTTAGCTGCTCGGATAGCTGATGTTTGAAGTTGGTGAGGGAGATAAAAGTCTCCAACTTCAGCGATTTTTGCAGTTTGTTCCAGTCACAGGCAGCAGAGTACTGGAACGAAAGGCGGCCAAATGAGGTGTTGGCTTTAGGGATGATCAGTGAGATACACCTGCTGGAGCGCGTGCTACGGATGGGTGTTGCCATCGTGACCAGTGAACTGAGATAAGGCGGAGCTTTACCTAGCATGGACTTGTAGATGACCTGGAGCCAGTGGGTCTGGCGACGAATATGTAGTGAGGGCCAGCCGACTAGAGCATACAAGTCGCAGTGGTGGGTGGTATAAGGTGCTTTAGTGACAAAACGGATGGCACTGTGATAGACTGCATCCAGTTTGCTGAGTAGAGTGTTGGAAGCCATTTTGTAGATGACATCGCCGAAGTCGAGGATCGGTAGGATAGTCAGTTTTACTAGGGTAAGCTTGGCGGCGTGAGTGAAGGAGGCTTTGTTGCGGAATAGAAAGCCGACTCTTGATTTGATTTTCGATTGGAGATGTTTGATGTGAGTCTGGAAGGAGAGTTTGCAGTCTAGCCAGACACCTAGGTACTTATAGGTGTCCACATATTCAAGGTCGGAACCATCCAGGGTGGTGATGCTAGTCGGGCATGCGGGTGCAGGCAGCGATCGGTTGAAAAGCATGCATTTGGTTTTACTCGCGTTTAAGAGCAGTTGGAGGCCACGGAAGGAGTGCTGTATGGCATTGAAGCTCGTTTGGAGGTTAGATAGCACAGTGTCCAATGACGGGCCAAAAGTATATAGTAATATATAGTAATGCGAGCTGTGTGCATTGAGTCTGGGAAAACTCCATTTTTGCAAAAATCCTCCAGCATTGGCATGAAGAATGAAGATAGGGCTGAGCTGGGGCCAAAAAGCTTTGTAGAACTCTCTGGGGAATCCATCTGGGCCTGGGGACTTACTAGGTGGCATGGAGGTAATTGCCTCCAGGATCTCCTCAGGAGTGAAGGGGGGAGTTGAGATCTTCTCGTTCGGTCTCTGATAGTTTAGGTAGCGAGATTCCCTCTAGGAAAGAATGGAGTTCTGCCTCCATGTGTTTTCTCTCAGAGGTTTATAGTTTGCAGTAAAAATCATGAAAAGTTAAATTGATCTTTTTTGGGTCATATGTGACCTCGTCCTCTGCTGTTCGGATAGCCATGATTGTACGCTCTGACTGCTCCTTTTTTAATTGGTAAGCAAGCAATCTACTGGGCCTATTGCTATACTCATGGTATTTCTGTTTAGTAAAGAAAACTTTTTTTTTTATCTCCCGAGTGTAGTCCAAATTCAGTTTGGCTTTGGCTGCTTTAAGATGACTCCAGGAGGTGCTGTCTAGGGATTGTTTATGTGTTTTTTCACAGCATTCCAGCTCCCTCTCAAGATCTAGCCTGTGTGCTTCCATTGCTTTTTTTTCTTAGAGGAAGCATATGCAATTAGATGACCTCTTAGTGTGGCTTTAGCAGCGTCCCACATTGTTGCCGGAGAAACAGGAGAATCTTTATTGTCTTGTGTGTAGTTGTCCATGGAGTTACCAATGTATGGTCATTTGATAGCATGGAGGTGTTGAATTTCCAGCTCTTTGACCTCGGGATGTTTTTGCAGAGGTCAAAGCGGAGGTGGACAAAGGCGTGATCTGAAAGTGCTATGGGTCCGATTGTACAAGTGGCTGAATTTATGAAACTCTTTGGGATAAAAATGTAATCTATACGGGAGTAGGTGTTATGGACATTAGAGTAGTATGTGTAGTCCATAGATGAGCTATTATTCTCTCTCCAGATATCTATCAGTCCCATCTCTTTAGAAAGAGAGTTCAACATCTTTGCAGATCTAGGATTTGTGGTGGGGACCTGAGATGATTTGTCTAGTCTTAACCCAACCCTAGATAAATCATCTCAGGTCCCCACCACAAATCCTAGATCTGCAAAGATGTTGAACTCTCTTTCTAAAGAGATGGGACTGATAGATATCTGGAGAGAGAATAATAGCTCATCTATGGACTATACATACTACTCTAATGTCCATAACACCTACTCCCGTATAGATTAAATTTTTATCCCAAATTAAAATCTCCGGCCACCACACCAAAGGAGACACAATGCTCATTGAACAGGGTTATAATTTTTGACATGAAGGCAGGAGTATCTGTGTTAGGGGCGTATATGTTTAATATAGTAATTGGTTGACCATATAGTGACCCAGTTATCAAAATAAATCTCCCCTCCGGATCAGATATGTTTTTGTCAATTAAGAATGGAACATTTTTATGGATAAGTATGGCTGTGCCTCTACTGTTTGATTTGAAAGATGAGAAATACACCTGTCCCACCCAAGCTCTGTGGAGTTTGGCATGTTCAGCATCACAGAGGTGTGTCTCTTGTAATAGCACAATGTCTGCTTTTTCCTTTTTTAGAGCACATAGTATCTTTTTCCGTTTTATTGCATGCCCTAGACCATGGCAGTTCCATGTCAATAGATTTAAGGTACTAGTCATCGAGCAGTAATCGAACTTTAGTGCAAGTCATCGCTGGGTAAAAGTGGATAGTAATTACAGCTGCGTTCACATAAAAGGAAAATAAATGGTGTACATAAAATAATAATCTCTGAACACCCCAGCCGAGTTCCCAAACAACGACACATCCCGTTGGATCTATTAACCCCCCCCCCCCCCCCCCCCCCCCCCGCTCAGTCTCAATTCTGTGTTCCAAATAAAACAAAAACCGGGAACAGTTAGCAACGCACAACGTCTCCCTCTCCCCACCAAAGAAATGCCTCATCCTCTCCACCTCGCATTGAGTAAATAACACAGTTGCCCTCGTCCAGACCACAGTAAAAGAGGGGAGAAAAATAAAATCAATAGCCCAGTCTACATATACCTCCCCCAGGGGACATAGGGAACCCCAAGTAATAATAGCAACAACAAAAAAACAGGGAAATAAAAGTAGGCTGAAACATTAGTAGGCCTAGGTTAGGCTATACAGCCCATCCCTCTCAGTTAAAGGAAAATAAATATAAATTGGACGGCTATAATGACATTTAGGGGGTGGGTCTCTGGATATCGGCTATATGTCGTCTTACCTCCTTTAGTAATGGCATTAATCGCATTTAGTCATTGGTCTATTTCTCATTGGCCAGGATTGTCTTTCAAAAAACGCTTTGCCTCTTCGGGAGTTTTGAAGTGTCGCAAGGCTCCTTGGTGAAGAATCCTGAGCTCGTTTGGGTATGTGAATCCCCTGAAGATGCCTCGGTCAATGGAGTATTTCTTCACTTTGTCAAACTCTCGGCGCTTTCGGCGTAATCCAGCTGACAGGTCCTGGTGTAAAGAGAGTTTGGCGTTTCCCACTGTGATGATGTTGTTTTTTGCCGCCTGTAGGACTCGTTCCTTGTCGGTGAATCTCAGGAAACATATGGTGATTGGGCGCGGTGGTTGTCTGGCTGCTGGTGGGGGCCTCAGTGCTCGGTGAGCTCTCTCCAGTTCTATGGGCCTGTCCGTGGACAGGTGGAGCCACTCGGGAAGTTTGTCTTGTAGGTAGCGGATCAGTGGCATGTTTCCCTCTGCTCTTTCGCCCAGATTGAATAGAACACAATTATTCCTTCGCCCCCTGTTTTTCCAGGTCCTCTGTTTTCTCTTCCAGATGCTCGATTTTCTTTTTAGCATATGCTATTGTTTCCATGGCATCTGTCAATAAGTTTTCCATGGATAGGATTCGCCCCTCTGCCTCGTCCAGGCGCCCCGCGTTTATGGTTCTCTTGTTGTTGATGTCAGGCAAAGCGTTTTCCAGGATTGTCACCTTGCCCCCTATCACACTGAGCTGAGAGTTAATGGCATCTAATTTAGTGTTTAGTTCTGTACGTTGGGATCTCAACTCAGAAAGGATGTCTTCGACAGAGTGCGAGGTTAGCATTCGTTGTGCCTCGTGGGGGAGCGGGTTCTCTTGCTCCTGGCTAATGGCGCTAGTTTTTTCTGAAGCTAACTTCTTCTTGGAGGCTTTTTCCGTCGCTAATACTCGAGTCCGGGTAAAAATGTCACCTGTAGGGTCGCCTTTTGTAGCTGCCATGACTTTTTCTTACTAAAGCTAAATGAGTGTGAACTTGGAGTGGAGGTAAGATTAGGAATTGGAAACTACTTGTGCGGAACTCTTAGTTTATGCGGCCATCTCGTTCAAGGGTCACGTGATCCCTCCCCTGGCTGTGTTTTTGATGAGACTGCCTAGCCTGGTCTCAGATCTGATTGTGTTTTTGATGAGACTGCCTAGCCTGGTCTCAGATCTGATTGTGTTTTTGATGAGACTGCCTAGCCTGGTCTCAGATCTGATTGTGTTTTTGCCTGATTCATTGTCATTGGCAAACCAAACATTGGCATGACAATACCTAGGAGTTGGCAAGAGGGCTGAAACAAACTGGAAACCAGAATAGAGAATGCCAAGGTTAAAGAAGAATCACAACTGAAATTTAGTGCAAGTGTGTTGCTCTCTCTGACAGACGAGTGACTGATGCGACAACCAAATCTTTTTTTACAGAGACAAATATGAAAGCATTGTTTCTCCCAAAAGGTTTGACTCAGTCACTCTTCTCTCCTTCTCTTCCTTCCTTCCTTCCTTCCTTCCTTCCTTCCTTCCTTCCTTCCTTCCTTCCTTCCTTCCTTCCTTCCTTCCTTCCTTCCTTCCTTCCTTCCTTCCTTCCTTCCTTCCTTCCTTCCTTCCTTCCTTCCTCAACTGCAGCATGACTGATGACTGGTCAGGGATGGGTCATGCTGTATTGTCATGGTGATTTATGTGCAGTACAGCAGCCTCAGTATCTACCATCTATTCTGGTATCTAATGGTTAGAGTATCTACCAGTGTTGTGTTGGAGACCACCTAAAGTGAGACCAAGACCAGAACAATGTGAGTCCAATTCAAGACCATGATTGTAATTTTGTCAAATCAGCACCAGAACAGTTCAAAATGTCCAGTATTTCCGTGTTTCCTATTTCAGAAGGACATCTGGATTCTTTAGACATTCAGAATAGTGAAAACATACATGCTGAGGTAAAATAGAGCCACTCTACAAATTATTACTAACCCAAACACAGTGGGGAACTGTAACGCTTCTCCTCTTCGTCTGAGGAGGAGGAGAAGGAAGGATCGGACCAATATGCAGCGTGGTAAGTGTCCATGTTAATTTATTAGACTGAACACACATAACTAAATAACAAAGTGAATGAAAGAAACAAACCAGTTCTGCAAGGTGACACTTAACAGAAAATAACTACCCACAAACAAGAGTGGGAAAACTAAGTATGGTTCCCAATCAGAGACAACGATTGCCAGCTGCCTCTGATTGGGATCCATACCAGGCCAAACACAAAGAAATAGAAAACATAGAACACAAAACATAGAATGCCCACCCCAACTCACGCTCTGACCAAACTAAAATAGAGACCTAAAAAAGGAACTAAGGTGAGAGCCTTCTACACCTTCAGAGAAGGGCTAAGGATTTATAAAATAATAATAATAATGTTATTATTTTCAATTATGTTCTGATTTATTCTCTTCTGTTTTTGTTGGAAAGGAAAGGGTTAAAAATGAAGAGAAAAAAAGATCCAATCATGATTTTTCTTTGCTGGTTTCCGGGGAGATAAATCTAGCTAGCTAAGTCAGCCATTGGCTAGGCCCTCAGAAGCCAGATAAAGGCATCTGTCATTCAACATTTTGGAGTGACAGCGGAATCAACCAATCACATTTTGACTTAATGGTTGGACCGTTTTTACAAAAACTTATGGAAACTTCTGCCTTCTTGAAGGCCAACAGGTCACTGCACAATAGCGAGCAGTAGTTTCCCCATGGTCTAGCTAGCTAGCTTTTGTTGTCGGCTAGTTTTCAGCGGCTGCAGTAGGTGTTATCAAGTAGGGTGTTGTTGTTAATTTGTTATTTTCTCACTTTTCAAGAATAACTTTCAACAGGAAGTTAAGTTTGAAATGATCATCATCTGGTGAGTGGAACTGTGCTTTTTTTATTGCAGTTCGCTTCCTGTTGTTCGCCATCTCTGAAAATAGAGTGTGAAACATTGTTGCATTTAAAGTGGTTCTGAAAGCATTTTAATAACATTCAATTGTATTCAAATCTGTATATATATATATTGGAGGTGTTGGAGGTGGAGGTGTACCTGTGGATGTATTTCAAGGCCTACCTTAAAACTCAGTGCCTCTTTGCTTGACATCATGGGAAAATCAAAATAAATCAGCCAAAAATTGTAGATCTCCAGAAGTCTGGTTCATCCTTTGGAGCAATTTCCAAACGCCTGAAGGTACCACGTTCATCTGTACAAACAATAGTACGCAAGTATAAACATATTGGGACCATGAAGCCGTCATACCGCTCAGGAAGAAGATGCGTTCTGTCTCCTAGAGGTTAACGTACTTTGGTGTGAAAAGTGCAAATCAATCCCAGAACAACAGCAAAGGACCTTGTGAAGATGCTGGAGGAAACAGGTACAAAAGTATCTATATCCACAGTAAAACAAGTCCTATATCGACATAACCTGAAAGGCCAGTCAGCAAGGAAGAAGCCACTGCTCCAAAACCACCATAAAAAAGCAAGACTACAGTTTGCAACTGCACATGGGACAAAGATCGTACTTTTTGGAGAAATGTCCTCTGGTCTGATGAAACAGAAATAGAACTGTTTGACCATAATGACCATCGTTATGTTTGGAGGAAAAGGGGGAGGCTTGCAAGCCGAATAACACCACCCCAACTGTGAAGCACATTGGCTTCAGCATCATGTTGTGGGGTTGCTTTTCAGCAGAAGGGACTGGTGCACTTCACAAAATAGATGGCATCATGAGTTAGAAAATTATGTGGATATATTGAAGCAACATCCCAAGACATCAGGCAGGAAGTTAAAGCTTGGTCGCAAATGGGTCTTCCAAATGGACAATGACCCCAAGCATACTTCCAAAGTTTTGGCAAAATGGCTTAAGGACAACAAAGTCAAGGTATTGAAGTGGCCATCACAAAGCCCTGACCTCAATGCTATAGAAAATCTGTGGGCAGAACTGAAAAAGTGTGTGCAAGCGAGGAGGCCTACAAACCTGACTCAGTTACACCAGCTCTGTCAGGAGGAATTTCCCAAAATTCACCCAACATATTGTGGGAAGCTTGTTAGTAAAGATTGAAAAAAGTAAGGGGCCTAGACAGCTGCCCTGGGGAATTCCTGATTCTACCTGGATTATGTTGGAGTGGCTTCCATTAAAGAACACCCTCTGTGTTCTGTCAGACAGGTAACTCTTTATCCATGGTATAGCAGGGGGTGTAAAGCCATAACACATACTTTTTGCCACCAGCAGACTGAGATCAATAATGTCAAAAGCTGCACTGAAGTCTAACAAGACAGCCCCCACACTCTTTTTATCATAAATTTCTCTCAGCCAATCATCAGTCATTTGTGTAAGTGCTGTGCTTGTTGAATGTCCTTCCCTACAAAACACAATTTTTTCCAAAAGTTTACTAAGGGTTGGTAACCGGCTGATTGGTCGGCTATTTGAGCCAGTAAAGGGGGCTTTACTATTCTTGGGTAGCGGAATAACTTTAGCTTCCCTCCAGGCCTGAGGTCACACGCTTTCTAGTAGGCTTAAAAAGAAGATATAGCAAATAGGAGTGGCAATATAATAAACTTTTTTTTATAACCTCTTCCACATTTAATTTATAGAATTCAAAATTACAATGCTTGTCTTTCATGTACTGTTATGGTACTGTTATGTTACTGTACTGTTATGTTACTGTACTGTTATGTTACTGTACTGTACTGTTATGTTACTGTACTGTACTGTTATGTTACTGTACTGTACTGTTATGTAACTGCACTGTTATGGTACTGTACTGTACTGTTATTTTACTGTACTGTTATGTTACTGTACTGTTCTGTTATGGTACTGTACTGTTATGGTACTGTACTGTACTGTTATGGTACTGTACTGTTATGGTACTGTACTGTTATGTTACTGTACTGTTATGGTGCTGTTATGTTACTGTACTGTTATGTTACTGTACTGTTATGTTACTGTACTGTTATGTTACTGTACTGTTATGGTACTGTACTGTTATGGTACTGTACTGTACTGTTATGGTACTGTACTGTACTGTTATGTTACTGTACTGTTATGGTACTGTACTGTTATGTTACTGTACTGTTATGGTACTGTTATGTTACTGTACTGTTATGGTACTGTACTGTTATGATACTGTACTGTTATGTTACTGTTATGTCACTGTACTGTTATGGTGCTGTTATGATACTGTACTGTTATGATACTGTACTGTTATGGTACTGTTATGATACTGTACTGTTATGGTACTGTTATGTTACTGTACTGTTATGGTACTGTACTGTTATGGTACTGTACTGTTATGGTACTGTTATGGTACTGTACTGTTATGATACTGTACTGTACTGTTACGGTACTGTACTGTTATGGTACTGTACTGTACTGTTATGATACTGTACTGTACTGTTATGGTACTGTACTGTTATGGTACTGTACTGTTATGGTACTGTACTGTACTGTACTGTTATGGTACTGTACTGTACTGTTATGATACTGTACTGTACTGTTATGGTATTGTACTGTTATGGTACTGTACTGTTATGGTACTGTACTGTACTGTTATGTTACTGTACTGTACTGTTATGGTACTGTACTGTTATGTTACTGTACTGTTATGGTACTGTACTGTTATGTTACTGTACTGTTATGGTACTGTACTGTACTGTTATGTTACTGTTATGGTACTGTCCTGTTATGGTACTGTACTGTACTGTTATGTTACTGTTATGGTACTGTACTGTTATGGTACTGTAATGTACTGTTATGGTACTGTACTGTTACTGTACTGTTATGGTACTGTACTGTTATGGTACTGTACTGTTACTGTACTGTTATGGTACTGTTATGGTACTGTTATGGTACTGTACTGTTATGGCACTGTACTGTTATGGTACTGTACTGTTACTGTACTGTTATGTTACTGTACTGTTATGGTACTGTACTGTTATGGTACTGTACTGTTACTGTACTGTTATGTTACTGTACTGTTATGGTACTGTACTGTTACTGTACTGTTATGTTACTGTACTGTACTGTTATGTTACTGTACTATCAAAATGATCTTTTATTTTTATTTTTTATATAAACATTTGTCTTTGGTTTACGTGGACGTATAGCAAACCATAAAACATGCAACAAAAACAACAACGAACAGAAATAAAACAGCCACATCTCTTGCTGTTGTTCTCACAGTGTTGTGCCACATGTTGAAGGTGGAAGCTGTTGTTCTCACAGTGTTGTGCCACATGTTGAAGGTGGAAGCTGTTGTTCTCACAGTGTTGTGCCACATGTTGAAGGTGGAAGCTGTTGTTCTCACAGTGTTGTGCCACATGTTGAAGGTGGAAGCTGTTGTTCTCACAGTGTTGTGCCACATGTTGAAGGTGGAAGCTGTTGTTCTCACAGTGTTGTGCCACATGTTGAAGTGTTGTGCCACATGTTGAAGGTGGAAGCTGTTGTTCTCACAGTGTTGTGCCACATGTTGAAGGTGAAGGTGTTGTGCCACATGTTGAAGGTGGAAGCTGTTGTTCTCACAGTGTTGTGCCACATGTTGAAGGTGGAAGCTGTTGTTCTCACAGTGTTGTGCAGTGTTGTGCCACATGTTGAAGGTGGAAGCTGTTGTTCTCACAGTGTTGTGCCACATGTTGAAGGTGGAAGCTGTTGTTCTCACAGTGTTGTGCCACATGTTGAAGGTGGAAGCTGAAGGTGTGAAAGGTGGAAGCTGTTGTTCTCACAGTGTTGTGCCACATGTTGAAGGTGGAAGCTGTTGTTCTCACAGTGTTGTGCCACATGTTGAAGGTGGAAGCTGTTGTTCTCACAGTGTTGTGCCACATGTTGAAGGTGGAAGCTGTTGTTCTCACAGTGTTGTGCCACATGTTGAAGGTGGAAGCTGTTGTTCTCACAGTGTTGTGCCACATGTTGAAGGTGGAAGCTGTTGTTCTCACAGTGTTGTGCCACATGTTGAAGGTGGAAGCTGTTGTTCTCACAGTGTTGTGCCACATGTTGAAGGTGGAAGCTGTTGTTCTCACAGTGTTGTGCCACATGTTGAAGGTGAAAAACTACACAGCAACACTGAAGATGTGGAGTGTATTTCTGTCCCAGAAGGTGACGTTGGTATCCTGCTGGTTGACACTGCTCCTATTTAATATCTACACACTGTGTATACCTATAGGCTGTACTGTATACCTATAGGTGTCCAGCCGAGTCGTACTCACACGGACCAGGCAGGGGATTACTCATTGTGCGTTTGTGTGTGAAGGTTAAGAGGTCAGTCTGGATTATCTGGCACCTTTAGCACCTTAATGTTCAATAAGAAGAGGAGATCCCTCCTGGAGTCAAGGGGAGCACGCACACACACACACACACGCACGCACGCACGCAAGCAAGCACGCACGCACGCAAGCACGCACGCACGCAAACACACACACACACACACACGCACGCAAGCAAGCACGCACGCAAGCACGCACGCAAGCACGCACGCACGCACGCACGCAAACACGCACGCAAACACGCACGCACGCAAGCAAGCAAGCACGCACACACGCACGCACACACGCACACACGCACGCACGCACGCACACACGCACACACGCACACACACAGAGATCAACATTTTTTACAAAGAGTTGATAACAGGCTGATTGGTCGGCTGTTTGAGTCAGGGGCTTTGCTATTCTTGTGTAGCGGAATGACTTTAGCTTCCCTCCGGGAACACACTTTCCAGAAGGTGTTGTTGGCATGTCATGCATAAATTTGATAATCTTGGCAATAAAATAATCATTACTGTAGTTGGCAATATCAGTGGGTTTTGGGATGAATGAGCCATCTGATTCAATGATTGATAGGGGCCTTTTTTGCTCAAAATTTAATTTAATGTGCTCCAAAGCTTTTTACTATCATTCTTTATATAATTTATCTTTGTTTCATCGTGTAGCGTTCTTCTTCTTTTTGTTAAGTTTAGTCACATGATTTCTCAACTTACAATATGTTTGCCAATAGTCAGACTTATTTTCCATTCCTTTTGCCTTGTCCGTCTCAACCATCAATTCCTTATCAATACACAGAGATTTCTTTTTACAGTCAATTTCATAATGGGTGCTGCGTGCTTATTAGTAACTGGGATGAGCAATTTCATAAATGTGTCAAATGTTTGCTCCTCATTACACACCACAGACCAACAATTATTTTTTACATCAACAACATGGGAATCACTACAAAACGTATTGTATGACCTCTTATATACTATATTAGGCCCAGCCTTTGGAACGTTGGTTTTCCTAGATGTGGCTGTTATATTGTGATCACTACATCCTATGGATCTGGATACTGCTTTGTTGATGATTTAATTCCTGTGCTGTTTGTAACTACCCTGGTAGGTTGATTTATAACCTGAACCAGGTTGAAGCTTTTTCTTGAGTGGGCAGCTTAATTGAAAGCCAGTCAATGTTTAGGTCACCATGAAAATATACTTCACTGTTGATATCACATACATTATCAAGCATTTCAACATGTTATCCAGATACTGACTGTTAGCACTTGGTGGTCTATAGAAGCTTCCCACCAGAAGGGGCTTTAGGTGAGGCAGATGAACCTGTAGCCATATGTGACTCGGGTTCAGGAAAGGCCTGTCATGTGTCCCTACTTCACAGGAGAGCCATTAGAATGTAAACTTTTTTTAAATCATTTTTTTTGGGGGCAGAAATGCCTTCTGTGAACATGTCAACTTCCACATGCTTTAATAACAAACTTGTATGCCATCTGTATATATGAATACAATTGTTAAATTACGAGCCTAGTTGGTTTAGCCACGGAAAAAGTCAGAAAACTTTACGAACCCCGTTGAATATGGCCATTTGCCAGTAAACGTTGACAAACAAAACCCGTAATTAAATTGTTGTCAGCAGCACAGTTACAGTCACCAACTCTCTGGATAACATGAAAACAGCCTAACCAGCTCTGCTAGGGCGAGTAATGTTCAAAGTGAGGTGTTCTCTCAGTTGTGTCTGGAAGTAGCTAGCCAATGTTAGCCAGTTAGCTTGGGTACTTGACTGCTGTTAGGTCAGAACGCTCCGATCAACCAACTCCTCGGCCGGAGCGTCCAGTGTGCTCTCTGAACGCTCCGAGAGCAAAACACTCTGAATTTACAAACTGAAAACGCTCTGAGTTTACGAACGCGCACTCTCTGAGCACACTCTGGCACTCCAGATTAAATGTACGAACACACCCATAGTATAAACCAGCCTTTAGTCTTGAAATTATCTGAGCAGGGCTTGGGTCATTGATAAATCATTGTCTCAATGGTAGGGATTATCTGAGCAGAGCTTGGGTCATTGATAAATCATTGTCTCAATGGTAGGGATTATTTGAGCAGGGCTTGGGTCACTGATAAATCATTGTCTCAATGGTAGGGATTATCTGAGCAGGGCTTGGGTCACTGATAAATCATTGTCTCAATGGTAGGGATTATCTGAGCAGGGCTTGGGTCACTGATAAATCATTGTCTCAATGGTAGGGATTATCTGAGCAGGGCTTGGGTCACTGATAAATCATTGTCTCAATGGTAGGGATTATCTGAGCAGGGCTTGGGTCATTGATAAATCATTGTCTCAATGGTAGGGATTATCTGAGCAGGGCTTGGGTCACTGATAAATTATTGTCCACTAGCCAAGATGGTTTGGATGTACTCCATCATTCCTGTAGAGCATCGTCTGTTTCCAAAAGGTGACAAAGTTATCTATAAAAGATACAGTAGTCTTTGAGCCAGAAGTGTAATGCCAGTAGCCTGCTGAATCGTTCACAGCCACCGCCTAGCGATATACTGGGCCTGAAATAATTGGCCGCTTTTTGGAATCTTTCAGAGCTAGCATCAGTTCATTAAAATCAATTTTCAGCTGTTGGAGCTAGCCCTCCTAATGTCATTTGACCCCACATGGACTACGACAACGTCAGCCCATGGCAGCTGTGAAAATCTGAATCCCCAGGTAGGATCCCTCTGGGTTGGAAACAGGTCAGAGGACGATGGCGCGCCAACCTCCGAAGTCAGGAAGTTGTTTGAAGTCTGGATAGGGCTTCCCATAGCCAAGGAAGCCCCATTCATCATGGACCGCTATTGTCCATTAGGCTTACGGCGGGTGACGTGATTCCATGGTTTGATAGCGAGATCGGCGACTGTGGCATCTGGTAGGTTCTCTAGAAGCATTGGTCCTGTTTCCATTTTTCGTAGGCAGATTTCCCCGGTGAGAGGTCTCTGTGAAGCCAGTCAGTCAGTGTAGAGATAGGGTGGTGATACTCTCCCCATATCGGAATGACGTTCATCCTGAGATTTGCTTGGTCCTGTAGTCCTCTGCAAGTTGGCAGTTGTTGCACTGAAAGTCCGGTCGTCCACAGTTTCCCGGACAATACCATAGTAAATACAACCCCTACAATGCAATAAGCGTTCACCTCTTCCTCTGAATGGGGAGGCCTCCATGAGAAGAGACATTTCATGATTAGGAAAGTCCTCTCAGTTATCTTCGGTAGCTTGATGGCTAGCAGCTTAAACTAGCTAGCTAAGGTTAGCAGCTCTATCAAGCAGGCTTCAAACGTTTTGCCTGTCCACGACCTTTCTCTTGCCTGTCCACGACCTTTCTCTTCCCCTTTGGATTATGAAACATTGTAAGACTCCAACCATCTGCCTCCTGTGTCTGTCTCCTGTGTCTGCCTCCTGTGTCTGCCTCCTGTGTCTGCCCCCTGTGTCTGCCTCCTGTGTCTGCCTCCTGTGTCTGCCCCCTGTGTCTGCCTCCTGTGTCTGCCTCCTGTGTCTGCCTCCTGTGTCTGCCCCCTGTGTCTGCCCCCTGTGTCTGCCTCCTGTGTCTGCCTCCTGTGTCTGCCTCCTGTGTCTGCCTCCTGTGTCTGCCTCTTGTGTCTGCATCTGTGTCTTGCCTTGTGCCTTGATAAAAGCGTGCCTATCTATATAATGACTATGAATTGGGTGGGTTGAGATTATTACATTTAAAAGCACAAAAATACTCTCTGAAAGCTTCACTTATTCAAAAGTTTTACTTTAACCCTAAATGGTTCTCAAGTAGATCACTAAGAAAAGCTCTTTCATTGTTAAAAATTGCATTTTCCCCTTGGTGCAGATTTTCCCCTTGGTGCAGATTGCCATGTCTAATTTTAGATGAATTGAAAATGATTATTTTTTCTCTCTTTTTCTAACAGGCATTGCAGAGCTGGCTACAATTTCAATGTCCTCCCCCTGAAAAGATAGAACAAATATCACAACAAATATTATGGCTGAACTCAAATGCGCTGGTTGATAAAATACCTCTATTTATGGGAAGGATGTTTGAAAAGGGTATTTTGTTCTGAAATTATATTGTAAATTGGAGTTATCATAATTGTATGGGAAGGTCTGCTCAATCCAAGAGTACAACCAATTGATTAGCAGGGGTGTCAAACATACGGCCCGCGGGCCGGAACCGGCCCCCAAGGAGGTTCGATCAGGCCCGCAGGATAATTTGAAAGTGTAAAAAATGCATAAAAGACATGGAATGAATATTTTTAATTCGCTGCAATTCATGGATTATCCGCTAAGGGGCGCACTCTTTCCATCAGAGTAGAAGACAAGCCGCATCACTGAGACAGACTGAAAACAGCAGACGGTATCAATGCGCCATCTGCTGCTTGTTACGACGTTGTTAATACCTTGGTCTCTACCTCTCCGCTACACCTTCATTAGCCAAAATGTCGTTATCCAAACGGAGAAAAGTAGATAAGGAGTGTAGAATTTTCAAAGAAAAATGGACCACGTCCTATTTATTTACAGAGATGCACGGAAAACCTTTGTGCTTGGTGTGTTTGCAACAAGTTTCGGTATTGAAGGAATATAATATTCGACTCCACTACGAGACTCATCACAGCGAAAAATATGACGGCTTGCAAGGACAACTGAGAAGAGATAAGATTAACGAATTGCTGGCGGGTCTGAGGAAACAGCAGTCAACTTTCATCAAGAGCCGAGAAGTCAGTGAAGCAGCGGTAAAAGCCAGCTACCTAATTGCTAGCGAAATAGCATTAGCATCGAAGCCGTATTCCGACGGTGACTTTGTTAAACGATGCATGATGAAGGCGGCTGAACTTGTATGTCCCGAGAAGCGACAAGCTTTTGCCAATATTAGCCTGACGAGGAATACTATAGCAGAGAGGATTTCGGAACTATCGGCAGATTTAGACAGTCAATTGAAACAGAGAGTCAAGTCATTTATTGCATTTTCCGTGGCAATTGACGAGAGCACTGACATCACAGACGTGGCCCAACTGGCCATATTTATTCGAGGAGTTGATGAGACATTGACTGTTACTGAAGAGTTTCTTGAGTTGGTGCCAATGATGGACACCACAACAGCCGAGGACATTTTCGGCTCTGTCGTTGCTGCATTGGACAGAGTTGGAGTGGACTGGTCCCGCGCTGTCAGCCTGGCTACAGACGGCGCGCCATCCATGGTCGGAAAGAAAGCAGGTGCCGCGACAAAGTTCAAAGACAAAGTACAAGCCCTTAATGGAGGAGATCATTTCTGGACATTTCACTGTATTTTGCACCAGGAGGCATTGTGTTGCAAGTCGCTGAAAATGGACCACGTCATGGAGGTGGTTGTTCGCACTGTAAATTTCATCCGGTCCAGAGGTCTGAACCATCGTCAGTTTGACAAACTTCTCAGCGACAGCAACATTACCCACAGCCTGCCATACCACACTGAAGTGAGATGGTTAAGCCGAGGCGCTGTGCTGAGGCATTTCTTTGATCTACGAGAGGAAATCGGACAGTTCATGGAGAAAAAGGAAAACCGGTGTTGGAATTACAATCTCAGGAATGGCTACGGGACCTTGCATTCTTGGTTGATATTACTGAACACTTGAACAATCTGAACAAAATGTTGCAAGGCTGCAAAAAAGTTGTCACACAGTTTTCTGACAACATACATGCATTTAAGTTGAAGCTGACTTTGTGGGAGATGCAACTGGCAAATGGCAACCCTGCTCATTTCCCCTGTCTGAGAGATGTGTGTGTGACCAGACCTGATGCGGACATGAAACGGTACAAAGACAAAATTGCAGGACTACTGCGGGAGTTTGAGAAACGTTTTCAGGTATTTGGTGAACTTGAGACAGAATTTTCAGTTTTTCGCTCACCTTTCACAGTTAAAGCTTCTGATCTGCCGGTCGAAATTCAGCTAGAGATAATTGATTTGCAGTGTGATGCAGATTTGAAGGGCAAATTTGCCTCTGTAGGTCTGGACAGATTTGATCAGTATCTACTACCAGGGTACCCCAAATTAACAGCCCTGGCTGCTAAAATTTTGTGCATGTTTGGGACAACCTACCTTTGTGACCAAATTTTCTCAGTGATGAATATCAATAAAACAAAAATGCGTTCAAGGCTCACAAACAAGCACTTAAATGACATTCTGAAAGTGACAGCTAGTCAGGACATGACACCTGGTGTTGATGCACTTGTACAGGCCAAAAGATGCCAAGTTTCAGGTACAAATACAAGTCCAGACTAGACTAACACCTTTAAAATGCTGCCTTAGATACTGTTTGCATTGAAAGAATACAGCTCTGTGAAGATGAATCCTTACTGTGGTGATTTAAAAAATGTGCACTTTAATGTTAGTCAGCAGCTTCAAAACAAAAGTTGTGTGATGGAATTCTACTGTTCATACAACTCCATAAATTTTCAGTATGTATTGTATGTGTATGTATGTTTCATGTATGAAGTTTACAGATTTACAGGACAGGCGAACACTTTCTTCATTACACATTTAAAATCACTCTCCTTAGTTTGTAAGGTGTACGCAGGGATTACATTTAGATTTTATATGCGTATGTGTAAGTGGTTTAAAAATTCCTTTCTTTAAAAGTCTCATTTAATCTTAAAGTGCATTACTATATTTTTCAGTACCAATTAAAGTTTTGTGCCTTTGTACAATCAGTGGGATCAGTTGCAATGCATATTTGTGAATGATAAAAGTAAATTGCACATTTGTCTAAGGAAATATGAGGTGTTTCATGAAATGTTTTGTAAAAGGATAGTTCATTAAATTTCAATATTTTCCTAATGTTCTTGTGCTTCTTTACACCAAAACAAAGGAAAGACATGATATTTTGGTTATTTATAGCAGAGTATGGTATAATTTTAATGGTCCGGCCCACTTGACATCTCCCTAGGCCGTATGTGGCCCACGATGCGAAATGAGTTTGACACCCCTGGATTATAGCATTGCCCCAAAACTGGAGGAGGCAGGTGGCAGTGGGAGGAGGTAGGAGGGAGGGAACTGGTCTGTCTGCACAATATAAAGGATCAAAACTTGGTCCTCAGATTTTGCAATCTGTACCACACAGATAGTTGGGATTTGTGATCCAACGATTCCATGGTACAGGGTGTATGAGTTGATATACTGTATAAAACAACGCAAGATTCAAGGATTCGTGCTTTTCGAAACTATTATATACAATTCTTGTCACCAACAAAATGTTGAATATTTGGGGCATAAAATCATCAAATCTCTGCAGATTTTTGTCGTGAGGATACAATATAATCAATAGACCATTTATTTTGGCATTGCCCTCATGTAGCCTGTTTCTGGTCTCAGGTTCAGAAATGGCTGAAAATGCATAGCATTGATCTAAAATCAGAAAGTCAATTTCTAATATACTAACACTCTTAGTAAAAGTAGTTATCTTCAAATCACAATCTGTGGATTCTATTCGATTAGATAGATTGAAATTGTACGTTAAACATCAAAGCATAGTTGAAAGATAGATGTTGCGTAGAAACCTGAAAAGGGTGGCCAGCAGAGAGAGGTGGGATGGGCTGAGAGAAGCTGAGCGTTGGGATGGGAGGGGCTGAGGGAAGCTGAGGGTTGGTATGTGGAATTGGAGACAAGTGGGAGGGGCTGAGGGAAGCTGAGGGTTGGGATGTGGAATTGGAGACAAGTGGGAGGGGCTGAGGGAAGCTGAGGGTTGGTATGTGGATTTGGAGATAAGTGGGATGGGCTGAGGGAAGCTGAGGGTTGGTATGTGGAATTGGAGACAAGTGGGAGGGGCTGAGGGAAGCTGAGGGTTGGGATGTGGAATTGGAGACAAGTGGGATGGGCTGAGGGAAGCTGAGGGTTGGTATGTGGAATTGGAGACAAGTGGGAGGGGCTGAGGGAAGCTGAGGGTTGGGATGTGGAATTGGAGACAAGTGGGAGGGGCTGAGGGAAGCTGAGGGTTGGTATGTGGATTTGGAGATAAGTGGGATGGGCTGAGGGAAGCTGAGGGTTGGTATGTGGATTTGGAGATAAGTGGGATGGGCTGAGGGAAGCTGAGTGTTGGGATGTGGAATTGGAGACAAGTGGGAAGGGCTGAGGGAAGCTGAGTGTTGGGATGTGGAATTGGAGATAAGTGGGATGGGCTGAGGGAAGCTGAGTGTTGGGATGTGGAATTGGAGACTAGTGGGAGGGGTTGATGGAAGCTGAGGGTTGGGATGTGGAATTGGAGACAAGTGGGAGGGCCTGAGGGAACTTGAGGGTTGGTATGTGGAATTGGAGACTAGTGGGAGGGGCTGAGGGAAGCTGAGGGATGGGATGTGGAATTGGAGACTAGTGAGAGGGGCTGAGGGAAGCTGAGGGTTGGGATGTGGAATTGGAGACGAGTGGGAGGGGCTGAGGGAAGCTGAGGGTTGGTATGTGGAATTGGAGACTAGTGGGAGGGGCTGAGGGAAGCTGAGGGTTGGTATGTGGAATTGGAGACTAGTGGGAGGGGCTGAGGGAAGCTGAGGGTTGGTATGTGGAATTGGAGACTAGTGGGAGGGGCTGAGGGAAGCTGAGGGATGGGATGTGGAATTGGAGACTAGTGGGAGGGGCTGAGGGAAGCTGAGGGTTGGGATGTGGAATTGGAGACGAGTGGGAGGGGCTGAGGGAAGCTGAGGGTTGGGATGTGGAATTGGAGACAAGTGGGAGGTGCTGAGGGAAGCTGAGGGTTGGGATGTGGAATTGGAGACTAGTGGGAGGGGCTGAGGGAAGCTGAGGGTTGGGATGTGGAATTGGAGACGAGTGGGAGTGGAGTTGCTGTGTGGGAGAGAGAATGATGGGATGTGGATATGGAAACGAGTGGGAGTGGAGTTGCTGTGTGGGAGACAGAATGATGGGATGTGGAATTGGAGACGAGTGGGAGTGGAGTTGCTGTGTGGGAGAGAGAATGATGGGATGGGCTGAGGGTTGGGATGAGGGTTGGAGACTAGTGGGAGGGGCTGAGGGAAGCTGAGGGTTGGGATGTGGAATTGGAGACTAGTGGGATGGGCTGAGGGAAGCTGAGGGTTGGGATGTGGAATTGGAGACTAGTGGGAGTGGAGTTGCTGTATGGGAGACAGAATGATGGTCAAAGATAAAAGTAGAAAATAAAGTCCAAATAAAAACAGAATTAAAAGTACATTTGAATGACACTGAGGACAGTGTTTTTACAGCTAATGTCTGTTTGTCTGAGGCTGATTCCATGCAGGTGTTTTTACAGCTAATGCCAGTTTGTCTGAGGCTGATTCCATGCAGGTGTTTTTACAGCTAATGTCTGTTTGTCTGAGGCTGATTCCATGCAGGTGTTTTTACAGCTAATGCCAGTTTGTCTGAGGCTGATTCCATGCAGGTGTTTTTACAGCTAATGTCTGTTTGTCTGAGGCTGATTCCATGCAGGTGTTTTTACACATGCATACACACACACTCTCATTCAAGGGGTTCATTCTCTTGGTTGTTGGTGCATTGGGGGGGTCCCAGGGGTGGGGGTTCATTCTCTTGTTTGTTGGTGCTTTGGGGGTTCTTGGGGGTGGGGGTTCATTCTCTTGTTTGTTGGTGCTTTGGGGGGTTCTTGGGGGTGGAGAATGGAATTAATTATATATATATAATTTTTTTTTTTATTCTTGGGGGGGACTGTGGGAGGGGTCTCGAATGGTTGCAGGACAGCTATTGGGGAACTGTGGGGGGATTTTGGAGGCTTCAGGTGCACGTTTTTTGGCCTGGTGGTAGATCGGTCAACGTGCCCTGGAGCAGGGCATTGCCACTGGATGCTTCTGTGTGTCACTCTGAATGGGAATCAGTTGGATGATTGGTATGATGTAGTTGTTGAGCTGCTTCACTGCATGTATATTGTATGTTTTGGATATTCAATAAAACATAAAAAAAAAAAAAATACATTGTTTGATTGGTTGACAAGATGAACTGTGCTTATTGGTCAACCATGCGTGGTAGTCGCTCAAGACTTCAGCTAATTTAATCTTCTGGCGCCTCGAGCGCCGACCCAGTGGCGCCGCTCACAAGAGCCAGTACCACGAACCGCGCCGCCTGCAAAACTGCTTGTGTATTCCCTCCCGTCGCCCTACTCCCCCATTGAAGTCTATCAGACCGTGGAACGTCTGCCTACATTCTGTTATATCCTGGTATTCAGGACTAACACTCTGGAAGTTTCTCTGTACGTGTCTGGAGTCAAAAGAGACGAGCATCAGTCCAGCGATCCATTGTCTTCTGTGTTCTGATGCGTCTGCTTTGGTCCGCTGTTGTTCTGTTGTTTGGTGAAGTGAGGGGCTTGTGCTCACTGGTGGAATATTGTTTCCAGTCACACTATGTTGTTTGGCTTTTGGTTCGTGAGTTTCCATCCCCAGATATTGTTTGTTTGTTTGTTTTGGGCAGCAGCTGCTAGGCAACCAGGGACAGATGGGGCTCTTCCTCTGCTCTCCTTCTCCTTCTCCTTATTTCACACCCACCTGGATTGTCTACGAAGTCACTGCAGAGAAAAACAGACTCATTGAAGTTCCTGGTTGTTGTTTTTTCAATGGCCATCTGTGAACAACAACAAGATCTCACAGTCTCACTTGACGGATAAGTTTAGGCATGAATTCTGACTAGTTAAACTAAAGGTTAAGGTTAAAGGTTAAAACAGAACCAATAAAAGGAGTGCCTAACACTGGGATTGAACCCGCAATCCTCAGAGCCGAAGCACGCCCTTTAAGCCCTTCTTCTATCCTCATCCGCCCTAGCAAACTGAGTTTACGAGCTGGTAATACCTGCTCATGTTGTCCTCCTGTCCTCCTGTTGTACTCAGGCTAACCTGTCTGGACTGACCTCCTGTTGTACTCAGGCTAACCTGTCTGGACTGTCCTCCTGTTGTCCTCAGGCTAACCTGTCTGGACTGACCTCCTGTTGTCCTCAGGCTAACCTGTCTGGACTGTCCTCCTGTTGTCCTCAGGCTAACCTGTCTGGACTGTCCTCCTGTTGTCCTCAGGCTAACCTGTCTGGACTGACCTCCTGTTGTCCTCAGGCTAACCTGTCTGGACTGTCCTCCTGTTGTCCTGTTGTCCTCAGGCTAACCTGTCTGGACTGTCCTCCTGTTGTCCTCAGGCTAACCTGTCTGGACTGTCCTCCTGTTGTCCTCAGGCTAACCTGTCTGGACTGACCTCCTGTTGTCCTCAGGCTAACCTGTCTGGACTGTCCTCCTGTTGTCCTCAGGCTAACCTGTCTGGACTGTCCTCCTGTTGTCCTCAGGCTAACCTGTCTGGACTGACCTCCTGTTGTCCTCAGGCTAACCTGTCTGGACTGTCCTCCTGTTGTCCTCAGGCTAACCTGTCTGGACTGTCCTCCTGTTGTCCTTGCACATATTTTGTTATCGACAGCTTAATTAAATAATGAAAAAGTTATTTAGTTCCAGGAATCGGGCAGGTGAACAGTGCTCCAAGTGGTAAATATGAGTTAAATCAGCCAGAAATCCCCTGTGTAGGTCATGAAATGAAGTGCCCTTTAAAGAGATTCTCCGGTACTTATATATACTTTCTCCGGTACGCCCACCCATCATGATGGGAAATGGAAGCTTGTGGTGTCAGTCCAAGCAGTTGAATGACAGATTCTATGGGTAACACAGCATAGCTCGACTCGCTCAGTTTTCCACCAGGAAACAACAGAAAATGGCCAAAAAGAGTAGAACAGCTCACCTGCATTTACACTATAATTGGACTCTTTGGTGTTCATTTGTTTCTTTTCAAATTACAATGAGATTTCGGAGCAAGAGAGAGAGAGAGAGAGACAGAGAGAGAGAGTGAGAGAGAGAGAGACAGAGAGAGAGAGTGAGAGAGAGAGAGAGACAGAGAGAGAGAGTGAGAGAGAGAGAGACAGAGAGAGAGAGTGAGAGAGAGAGAGAGACAGAGAGAGAGACAGAGAGAGAGAGAGAGAGAGAGAGAGAGAGAGAGAGAGAGAGAGAGAGAGAGAGAGAAAGAGAGAGAGAGAGAGACAGAGAGTGAGAGACAGAGAGAGAGAGAGAGAGAGAGAGAGAGAGAGAGAGAGAGAGAGAGAGAGAGAGAGAGAGAGAGAGAGAGAGAGACAGAGAGTGAGAGACAGAGAGAGAGAGAGAGAGAGAGAGAGAGAGAGAGAGAGAGAGAGAGAGAGAGAGAGAGAGAGAGGGCAATGACGTGGTGCACATATCTGCACATTTATGACATATTATGCAATATTTGGGGACCACTTTTGGTTTGTGGGCGTACCGGAGAAAGTATATATAAGAACCGGAGTATCTCTTTAAAGGGCACTTCATTTCATGACCTACTCCTATAAAATAAGCCCATTTTTTTACACATCAACATCCTTTTTGTAGTAAATGCCAGATTCTCAGATATTTATACTCGGGGAGACTATCAATCAGGGCACCACCCAATGAACGTCTACATAAATCATCAGATACACTTCAACGTGATTTAGAAAACAACATATATTTAGTTTTACTCACATTAAGTACCAATTTTAAATAAATAAGGGCCTTCTGCAAGGCAACATAATCAGTTTGCAGATCTGCCTGGTCAGCAAGGGGCTAGAGGTCTCACCTCCATTATGGAACGAAGACCATGATCTACCCGTCTATACCAGACCTAGTTCAATGCTTCGACAATAACAACAGCCTTTCAAAAGGGCCTATAGGTATATTCATGGTCATTTTCAACCTCTCCTTTGTCCCAGTCTGTGATCCCAACATCATTCCTGTTCTAACTCCGCCCCCAGGTGTTGAGGGTAGGCAATATCACCGCCACCACGCTGACCCTCAACACATGGGCCCCTCGGGAGTATGTGCTTAGTCCCCTCCTGTACTCCCTGTTCATCCATGACTACGTGTTCGACCTGGCAGTGTTGTGCCAGGACAGCAACCTCTCCCTCAACGTCAATAAGACCAAGGTGTTGATTGTGGAAAAAAACATCCTAAAGATTGATTCCATACATCATTTGGCTTGTTTCTACGACCTGTAACAGAACTTTTCGAGTTTTTGTCTGGGGGAAGTGTTCGCTCCTCATAAATATGGATTACTGGGCTGAACACGCTAACAAGTGGCTAAATGATGGACTTTATCGAACAAATCAGTCATTTATTGTCGAACTGGGATTCCTGGGAGTGCCTTCCGATGAAGATAATCAAAGTTAAGTGAATATTTATAGTGTTTTTTCTAACTTCTGTTGACTCCAAAATGGCGGATATTTCTTTGGCTGGATTGGGCTCTGAGCGTCGTTCTCAGATTATGTTTTTTTGAAATCTGACACAGCGGTTGCATTACGGAGAAGTTAATTAATCTTTAATTCTGTGAATAACACTTGTATCTTTTATCAATGTTTATTATGAGTATTTCTGCAAAATCACAGATGTTTTGGAATCAAAACATTACTGCACATAACGCGCCAATATAAACTGAGATTTTTGGATATAAATATGCACATTATCGAACAAAACATACATGTATTGTGTAACATGATATCCTATGAGTGTCATCTTATGAAGATCATCAAAGGTTAGTGATTCATTTTATCTATATTTCTGTTTTTGTGACTCCTATCTTTGTCTGGAAAAATAGCTTTTTTTTTTTTTTTTTTTTTTGACTTGGCTATGACCTAACATAATCATATGTTGTGCTTTTGCTATAAAGCATTTTTTAAATCGGACATGATGGTTAGATTAACAAGATGTTTATCTTTCATTTGCTGTATTGGACTTGTTAATGTGTGAAAGTTACATATTTAAAAAAAAAAAGTTTCAATTTTCACCAGAATGTTGTCGAGGGGTTCCGCCTGCCCTAGCGAGTAGTCCCCACTCGCTATCAGTTAATGAAAACAAAGTTGGATGACAAATCAGCAGAACTCATTGAAGTCGCTGACCAAACGAATGATGAGAGAACTCAGGTGATGAAGATGGAAATATTGATTTCTAATCAAGCGGAGGAAATCTCATCACTGAATCTCTCGCTCCGTACTCAAGACCTCTATCTGCAAACCATGACAGATACGTTTGAGACCGAAAGGAGCAAGTGCGACACTCACGTGTCCAAAATCAGCACTCTAAGCGCTCAAGTGGACTCTGCAATGCCGCAGAATACCACCCTTAGGTACCATCTAGAGTAAGTCCAGTAACTCTACAGTTACTCTACAGCGTGACTA